>NW_026511395.1:0-190000 GCF_027579735.1 Bombina bombina | reverse complement strand
GCTAAGCAGTGTGTGCAGCGGAGCCGTAACCCTAACAATATAGGGCTCTATCTGGTCCTACATTGTCCTATGACTCCTATGCTGCTCCGGTCCTGAGCGGGAAACCCCTGCCTGACCCTGGTCAGCTGTAGGTCCTGCTGCCGGGTCCTCGCGCTGCGTTCCCCCTGCGCGTGCGATCATCTCTGCTGCCGGGTCCTCGCGCTGCGTTCCCCCTGCGCGTGCGATCAGCTGCAAGAGTTTGTCTGAACTGCGCATGACGGCTTCAGACAAACTCTTGTCTTTTATAATATAGGATGACTCATATGGTAGCTTGAGTTGTCTTATGGGGCTGACTGTCGATACTTATAAAAATTAGGCAGGCTTAGGTTATAGCTACAATGGTCTACGCCTCAATTAGTAATTACACATTGAGGTCAGGATCTGAGATAGATGCTAGTCCAAAAGGATATGTCCCCAAACAGAGTCAATGTGCTCTGCACTGTAAAGGATATTGTCCCTCTAATCCCAGTTACCGCAAGTGTTACTTGTGCTTTGTTAAGGGGCACTGCAGTAATGGTGAAGTCTTTCATTCATCCCACCCCACATGGCCAGGGTAGTTGAGTTTCTCCGTTAGACCGATAGTAGTCCTCAGGTCTTGGCGCCATTGAAATGCCACTGCCATCCCTGATAAGCGCAGCTCCCTCAGCGTCTCTCCACCCGTGTCTCCTCGCCGCCTGGCCAACATGGGTAACTGGCTCAGCAAACTTGCAACCAGCAGACAGGGCAAGTAGGCTCCGTATACCGCATTGTATAGTCTCAGAGTCTGTTTCGTCAGCTGAGTTAAGTGTACTCACGGGTGCCGATTCTAATATCTTCCCTGCTGCAAACGAAGTAGGTGTTGGACGTTGAGGTTCCCAGGCGATATCTCCAGCGCTAGCTTTGTAGTGATCTGGCTCTGTCGGTTCTGTCTCCTCATATTGAAATGCCGTCTTCAGCGCTTGAGTGAAAGCCTCCTGGTAGCCGTCCAGAAGGTTACTCAGCACCCTAAGGATGTGAGCTGCAGATGTCATGATACACCGGGAGGGCACAGAAGCAGTGAAAGTTAGGTAGTCAGTTCGATCTCCCTCACTAGACTCCACGTGGGTAGAGAAATGGCTGCTCCCGGATGCTCCAAGCAGTAATGATCATCTTGTCTGGCGAAGCTGCCGCTGTAGAGTGATGTTCTCTGAGACTCAGACCTAGTACATTTCCTGGGTCGCTGACCACACTAAATTTATTAAAAAGTACAAGCCTAAGAAGTTGCTAAACTAGGTTTTTATGAAAATTATAACCGGAGCTCCTGAAGTGTGCGTCTGTTCAGCTCTGATGTTGGCTCCGCCCCCATTGACTGCTATTATTTAACACAGTCAAAAAAGTTTTTTTTTTTTTTTAATGTACACTACTGTTACACCAGATATGAGTTGCACTGGGGTGACACTGTGCCCTGGCAGGCACTGAAACGCACACGTGTGAAGGAAACTGACTGCTATTATTTAACACAGTCAAAAAAGTGTTGCTTTTTTTTAAATGTACACTACTGTTACACCAGATATGAGTTGCACTGGGGTGACACTGTGCCCTGGCAGGCAGGCACTGAAACGCACACATGTGAAGGAAACTGACTGCTATTATTTAACACAGTCAAAAAAGTGTTGTTTTTTTTAAATGTACTCTACTGTTACACCAGATATGAGTTGCACTGGGGTGACACTGTGCCCTGGCAGGCACTGAAACGCACACGTGTGAAGGAAACTGACTGCTATTATTTAACACAGTCAAAAAAGTGTTGTTTTTTTAAAATGTACACTACTGTTACACCAGATATGAGTGGTGGCACTGGGCAAGTGGGCACAGTATACGCTGTGAGTCTGACACACACGCTGGCAGGCAGGCAACTGCAATTAGATTACACAGGAAAAAAAAAAAAAAGCAGACTGATGTTCTAGCCCTAAAAAGGGATTTTTGGGGTGCTGTCCTTACAGCAGAGATCAGATGAGTCCTTCAGGACTGTAGTGGACACTGAATACACTAGCCTAGCTATCGATTTCCCTATTAAATCAGCAGCAGCTACACTGTCCCTCCTCTCACTAAGAATGCAGCTTCCGAATGAATCTAAAATAGATGCTGTCCAGGAGGTAGGAGGGTCTGTTGCTGTTTGGTTGGAATGTGTCTGCTGACTGTGAGGTACAGGGTCAAAGTTTTACTCAATGATGATGAATAGGGGGCGGATCGAACATCGGATATGTTTGCCCGCCGCGGCGAATGCGAACAAGCTATGTTCGCCGGCGAACTATTCACGACATCACTACTCAGCAGCCTTTGACACTGTCGACCACAGCACCCTCCGCACCCACCTACAAGACACCGGCATACGCAGCAAAGCCTTGGAATGGATCACCTCCTTCCTCACAGGCAGGACCCAGAAAGTCAGACTCCCTCCCTTCTCCTCCAAACCCACACCAGTCAACTGTGGTGTACCGCAAGGCTCTTCGCTGAGCCCCACCCTCCTTAACATCTACATGGCCCCTCTCACAGCCATCGTCCGACACCACGACCTCAACATCGTCTCCTACGCCGATGACACCCAGTTAATCATCTCACTCACGGAAATCCCACCACCGCCAAAAAAGAACGTCCACAAAGGCCTGACAGCAGTCGCCGCCTGGATGAATGACAACCAGCTCAAACTGAACACAGACAAAACTGAAGGCCTCCTCCTCGGACCCAATAAATCCATATGGGATGACTCCTGGTGGCCCACAGCCCTCAGTCACCCTCCAACCCCAACCGACCACTCACGAAATCTAGGCTTCATCCTGGACTCACCACTCTCCATGAACCGACAAATCAATGCCATCACCTCAACATGCTTCCACATCCTCCACCTGCTACGAAAAATCTTCAAGTGGATCCCTACCAAAACCAGGAAAACAGTCACCCACGCCCTTGTCAGCAGCCGGTTGGACTACGGCAATGCACTCTATGCCGGCTCCACCATCAAACTCCAAAAGAGACTCCAACGTATCCAGATCGACTCAGCCAGACTCATTCCTGACATCCCTCTCCAATGCCACATCACCGAACACCTAAGGAACCTTCACTGGCCCCCCATCAACAAGAGAATCACCTTCAAGCTCCTTACCCATGCATTCAAGGCCCTACACAATATCGGACCCGAATACATAACCACTGCGAAAATTTCTACACCAAGCACTCGCAGTCATCCCCCGCATCAGAAAATCCACAGCGGGCTGAAGATCCTTCTCCCACATAGCAGCAAAGACATGGAACACCCTCCCGCTGCACCTCAGACAATCCACCTCCCTTACAAAGTTCAGAAAGGACCTCAAAACCTGGCTCTTCGACTGAACGCCCATCGCCTCCCCCCTCCTCCTATCTGCTTTCCCTTAGCACCTTGAGACCCTCACGGGTGATTAGTTTGCACTCTATGAGTACCCAATAGATAGATAGATAGATAGATAGATAGATAGATAGATATTGTATTTACTTAAATGGATATTAAACTGCTGGGTACAATTACAATAGCATGGTTACTACTCACCATGCTATTGTTTTCCACCTGTCCCTTTATCTCTCTTCAAAGCCATTCTCTTACTTTAACCATTCACAAGTCTCCAGGTTATTGAAATTCTGCATCTTTACACTGGAGTTTAAAGGGACAGTCTACACCAGAATTTGTATTGTTTTAAAAGATAGATAATCCCTTTATTACCCATTCCCTAGTTTTGCATAACCAACACAGTTATATTGAACACTTTTTACCTCTGTGATTACCTTGTATCTAAGCCTCTGCAAACTGCCCCTTTATTTCAGTTATTTTGAAAGACTTGCATTTTAGCTAATCAGTGCTGACTCCTAGGTAACTCCACGTGCGTGACCACAGTGTTATCAATATTACACAAATCAACTAACACCCTCTGGTGGTGAAAAAATGTCAAAATGCATTCAACTAAGAGGGGACCTTCAAGGTCTAAGAAATTAGCATATGAACCTCCTAAATTTAGCTTTCAAATCAGAATACCAAGAGAACAAAGCAAAATTGGTGATTAAAGTAAATTGAAAAGTTGTTTAAAATTACATGCCCTATTTGAATCATGAAAGTTTATTTTGAACTAGACTATACCTTTAAGTATTCTTGCACACTGTGACAAATCAGTGATATTGTTGTTTTCTTGACCAGCCGTATCATTCACGTCAGTTTAGCCTGCACAATATGCAGCAGAAGCTGTACATTTTCGCAGTGACTGCCTTGCTCTGTATAAGTGCTAAGGGCGTTTTTGTTTTAATGGGCCTTTAACTTTTAAACTAAGTAAAAATGCTAAAAATGCGACTCTTCTACAAAATACAGTTGTCAAAATGCCAGCAATGTCACTGATCTATAAAAGTGCACTTCTGTAACAGAATGTAACAATACGTGCACACCAAGATGGCGGCGCCTGGTTTAGAGATGCAGAGCTTTATCAACTGGCTTCTGTAATGGGTTAAAATGAGAGAACAAGGCGGAGCCAACAGCCTAGAGGAGCAGTCGCATGATCATGGAGCTCCGGCTCTAAATGCACAAAAACTACACTAGAATAACAACCAAAGTGTAAATTAGGGTCTGAGAAGCTATGGGTTAACTACCTGATAACAGAACAATGAGAGGATCGCATCTCCCTGTCAGCGCAATAATTTAAAAGTGAGTCTAGGAGCTGGAATATAGCACATTGATGGCGGCCATGACTGTTACCTCTAACTACGTGGCATCTAAAAACGCTTGTATTGATATACAAAGGGAACCTTTACCATTGTGAGTCGATTTCTACAAACTCTTAAATGATGTTTGGAGGTTGTTTACCTCTGTAATTTCACTGCCGGATGTGGTTCAAACTTAATGAATCTACTCTGCCTTTCTAAAGACGGCGGCCATCTTACCACTTTCGTAAACAAGCAGCTATTATGGCTGATACCCGCCAGTTACTTGTGGAGCTTAACAAACTTCTAATCCGACATCATAATAAGCTAGCTGCCGCTCTCGCTGGAAATGCTGAGTCGGCGGAGTTGTGCAAAGCCCAGTCAGCGATGTCTTCAAGCCCAGACGAGGCGGACACTACCTGTAGGGAAGCACCGGGGATCCAGCATTCCCCACGGGTCGCCAGCTCTGTATCAGCCACATCCGAGATCTTCCGTGAGGCAGAGGAGATTAATTGTGAGCCCTCAGCTACCAACGCGACCACACAGCACCTCATACCTAAGGATCTTACCCGCATGACCGTCTTGGCTGAGAAAGGAAGTCTAAGTTTCCAAGCAGGTATAAAGGGCCATATTGCCATTAGCGCTAACTGCCACCCTATCACTCCTGGTATTCCGCTGATGAGCCTGAGTGAGCAGACAACATTGCAACAGTTTTCTTTCACAAGACGACAGTGTTACCTGCTTCACTCCTTCTGGCTGCAGAGAGCTACAAAGGGTCATGGACGCCTAACTACTCGGCCGCAGAGAAGCCTTAAAATAGGTATTGGCTAAGGGACTAAAAGCATAACTGCCTCCCTGTCTTTGGCTCATAACCTTCTGCGGAAATATGTTTCATTACAAGCTAGAGACAAGCAGGGTATTTACTAGGATGCCCGTACTGAGCGATTTCTATCCAACTGATTATACATTGGGACATAAGCTTAGATCGCTATACGATTGTTAAATGTTAGTCTCATTGATAATTCTTGCTTTTCCCATCCTAAAATCTGTTTATTAGCCTTGTGTTAACCCTGTTTTACGTTGTTGATGTTCACAATGTGTTTTACATGTTCTGATGCCTACATATCTATATGCCTACAGTTCACTAGTATGACTTATTAGACTGTCTTCCAGCTTAGGTTCTATTAACTTAGATCCCTCACTTAACATAATAGGCATAGTAAAATATTATTTAATTAATTGAGAGAAAGTTGAGTGCTTGCTTGCTGTTTGGACATAGGGCCCGTGTCTTGACAGCAAGGTTTCTGAGTGTGTGGAAAACCCTAAATCTCTCTGTTTAACTCAGAAAGCCTAATTGATCATCATGCCTGAAATGCTGGAGTTATTTCTATCTTTTTATAACTAGGTAGGCATTCTAGCTTGTTAGTAGAGGATTCAATTGCTTTAGACACCCATACATAGCTATGTTAGTAAGCGAGGTAGGCACTACAATTAAAACTTGCAGCTCCCTAATTCTATCTAGAGATAGGCATCACCTACTAGAGTTTAACAGGGTCTTCAAGTCCATAAAAATAACATATATGTATAGGATGGTTGGGCAGCTTACACCTTTTAACAATCTCTAGCGTAATATGTTCTACAACTTAAATTTAGTCATCTTATTGAGATGCTAAACATTATTTCACTACCCCCTGTGTCTCTGTTACTTGGCCTATTACTGCATGCTAGACTCATTGATGCTACTATTATATGTAATATAGGCAATCCTATTTACCTCTTCTATGAGTCCCTAATCTTACACTTAAAATAAGAAGCAGCAACCGAGAAGTCTATCTCTAACTTGGCATGCATGACTGTAATGTAACTGTTGATTCACACCTGCAATTCTGGGGACAGTATTTCCTGTAGATAATGGGGTATATATCAAACCTGGCCTAACACTGTATATACTTATGACTGGCCCTACTTGCTAAGGTCAGATAGAATGAGAACCCTAGTCCCTGACTCCTTTCATTTTGATTTAACTCCCCCTTTCATTTCATATCACATTTCTTAATATACCCTGCTACATAGTTTTCGGTATAGCTCTCTCACTACTAGTATCTATAATGTAGTATATTTCCTTACATTGTATTTGCATAGCTTACTATTGCATGTTTAAACTCTCCCTGTTCATGTTTTATATAGTGAAGATAGTTCTAAGTGCATTTTATTTCGTTTTCATGCTCCTAAATGGTGAGATAATCCTGAAAGCATGAAAAATACTACCTCCCCCCCCCCCCTCCCCTCTCTATAATAATGTATTCCCTACTCCAGGGAAACTAACAAGGCGGTTTATCTCGTCTGTACCGCACCTGCATCACAACTATTGAATACTCTCTTAGAACCTAACCCTTCATAATACAATAGGAATGCGTTTATATGCCCTGTCTAGATCAGCAGGTCTGATCGCTAATGTGTGTCACCTACGCATGCTATTTTAACTCAGCTGTTAGCTACTTTTATGGAGGTGTTCCAATGTTTCAACATAAACCCATTTTCCAGTAAGGGAGTTTGACATTATATTATCCTAAAAAACAAAAAAATGAGGTTTTTCAACAGGGGCCCATGAGTGGCTCTTTCCAATTTATGTTCATTCACTCTTTGTACTATTTACAGTATCCCCATATAGCCTGATAATGACTGCTTGGTACATGTAGTATGTTTTCTATTTCCTTGGTGTTTACAGTATAATGTGAAAAAGTATTTGTTTTTCAATCATTTGGTTTACCTATCTGTCACATGTTTGCAGTTTACTATGTAATACATTTCTGATCTTTTTGTTATTGCATATTGATAATTACCAAATGTTTATTCTGACAAAAAAACCTCAATAAAAACTATTTAAAAAAAAAAAAAAAAATGAGAGAACAACTTTAAGAGAGTTGCAGGCACAGGAGGAAAAACTATAGCAGGCTGAATACTAACCATGTTACAGTAGATGTACCCAGCAGTTTAATGTTCCTTTAAAACAGATTGGTGTTAGAGTGATGCATCAGTGATGAGGTCAGCGATACAAGCACCCTTTAAAATTTGTTTATACATGAAAACATTAAGATTATATAGCATTTTTAATCAATTTCAAATTGATTCCAATAATTAAGGACAGTGCACTGCAAAATACTTTCCCCCTTAATTTTAGTGTGTTTTCAATGACCTTTTATACCAGCTGCAGAGTATAACATGTATAAGAAATGGCTTCTTTAGGTTTATTTTTGTATATGAGGTAGCTGGCTTTGTTCTTTGAAACCAAAACCCATTAAAATGGATTGAGCTTGCAGGGAGATCAGATCTTCTTTATCACTTTCTGTGCACACACACACATGCTTATATTATATCATTCTGTATAATAAAGTCCAATTTATAGAAAGAACAGTTGAAAAATTAAATTGTATTACTTATCTCTTCTAAACCTCACTGGGAGTGTAATTGCTTCTGTTGGCTATACTTACACAGCTTTTATATAGCCTATACTTAAGTATAGAAACTTTCAATATAGGTATGGAAACCACAAACAAAACCAGCTACTTCAAATGCAGATATAAAGGTAAATGAGCTATTTGGATGCAATTTAATACACTCCAGCAAGTAAAATGAATCATTGGGAACAAATTAAAGGGGACAAATATGTAGGGTAAACACCCAAGCCACATACACTACATTTTCAGCCTTGGGAAAGACTTAAAATATCTGCATAAATGGTATGTTTGCATGCTACACATTGAACTTTACAGTGTTTGCAGTGTTATTCCTTTAACAGAATTAAATTAAAACCTGCCAATAGGTGAACATTCCATGATTAGAAAATTGATACATTATTTTACACTATATAGAAACTTTTTTGTAAGGGAAAGGCACTCATATCAAAGTGTGTGTGTCTGTTTGAGGGCCACTTTATTTTGTACATACATTCACACACACATACATCATACTACATCATAAATAAACCACACATTTGGCCAGATTACGAGTGGAGAGCGAACCTGTGTGCTCGAAGGATAAGGGGTTTGCGCTCATCAGGTTTATCGCTTGTATTTACGCTAGAATGATTACAGCGACTTCAGAGCTTTGGTAAACTGTTTCACTAAACAAAAAGTTGAACAAAACACATCAAAAATACATTACAAAGTATAGTTACACTCATAATAACACTAGCTAATAAAAATTATTAAGAAAAAATATTGCACACAAAAGTTATAAGGGTTCAAATATATGAGATCTCAGGTGTTAGGGAAAAAAGGCAAATAGTTTTAACATATATATATATATATATATATATATATATATATATATATATATATATATATATATATGTGCATTGGAGCCCTTTGCAGTTAAGTAGATGAAAACATAAAAAATCATATTTATGCAATAGTAAAAGTGCAAAAATAAAGTGTTTACCTATGTATTTAGTGTAAATATTTCACATTGCAATGTTCTGCTCATAGTATATATATATATATATATATATATATATATATATAATTCCAAAAAGAAGCAGGCACTCTCCGTTTGAATTCCAAATAATTTTACTAAGTGACGCTTCGGGGTTTCACCACCCCTGTCCTCAGACTTACAAGATTGTAAGTCTGAGGACGGGGGTGAAACCCCGAAACGTCACTTAGTAAAATTATTTGGAATTCAAACGGAGAGTGCCTGCTTCTTTTTGGAATTGTGTACTGTTTGCTGAGCACCCCGGATTATAATTGAGAGTGCTTTTACCTCCGGATTTGTTGTATATATATATATATATATATACACCTATATATAGTCATCTATAAATAAACATATATGTATAGATATATTTTGTACCAAAATACCGTCAGATAAATTAAGAAATATGTATTTATGAATAAATAGAATATCTTATGATGTTTGCGCTAGAGTGGGATGTTAGGTTTTTCCCCTTTTTTTCTCCATTGACTTCTTTAGTGTTAGGGAGACAGGTGTTAGGAGTGGTACTGACAGGGAGACAGGTGTTAGGAGTGGTAGTGACAGGGAGAAAGACATTAGGACTCGAGTGGTAGAGTCAGGGAGACAGGCATTAGGAGTGGTAGTGACAGAGAAACAGGCATTAGAAGTGGAAGTGACAGGGAAACAGGCGTTAGAAGTGGTAGTGACAGGGAGACAGACATTCGGAGTGGTAGTAACAGGTAGAGAGGTGCTACGAGTGGTAGTGACAAGCAGACATGCATTAGGAGTGGTATAGTGTAAGGTAGACAGGCATTAGGAGTGGTAGTTTCAGGGAGACAGGCATTAGGAGTGGTAGTGAGTGGGAGACATGAGTTAGGAGTGGTAATGTCAGGGAGACAGGCGTTAGGAGTGGTAGTGACAGGGAGAAAGGCTTCAGGTGTGGTAGTGTCATCGAAACAGGCATTAGGAGTGGTAGTGACAGGGAGAAATGCATTAGGAGTAGAAGTGACAGAGAGAAAGGCATTAGGAGTGGTAGTGGCAGAGAGACAGGCGTTAGGAGTGGTAGTGACAGGGTAAAGGCATTAGGAGTGGTAGTGACAGGGAGACAGGCATTAGGAGTGGTAGTGACAGGGAGACATGCATAAGAAGTGGTAGTGACAGGGAGACAGGCATTAGGAGTGGTAGTGACAGGTTGTAAGGCATTAGAAGTGGTAGTGACAGGGTAAAGGCATTAGGAGTGGTAGTGACAGGGAGACAGGCATTAGGAGTGGTAGTGACAGGGAGACATGCATAAGGAGTGGTAATGACAGGGAGACAGGCATTAGGAGTGGTAGTGACAGGGCTAAATGCATTAGGAGTAGTTGTAACAGAGAGACAAGCATTCAGAGTGGTAGTGACAGGGTTAAAGGCACTAGGAGTGGTAGTGACAAGGATTAGGAGGGCTAGTGTCAGGGAGACAGGCATAAGGAGTGGTAGTGATAGTGGGTCAGGCATTAGAAGTGGTAGTGACAGGTTGTAAGGCATTAGAAGTGGTAGTGACAGGGAAACAAGTATTAGGAGTGGTAGTGACAGGATGAAAGGCATTAGGAGTGGTAGTGACAGGGAGACAGGCATTAGGAGTGGTAGTGACAGAGTTAAAGGCATTAGGAGTGGTAGTGACAGGCATTAGGAGTGGTAGTGTCAGGGAGACAGGCATAAGCAGTGGTAGTGACAGTGGGTCAGGCATTAGAAGTGGTAGTGACAGGTTGAAAGGCATTAGAAGTGGAAGTGATAGGGAGACAAGTATTAGGAGTGGTAGTGACAGGATGAAAGGCATTAGGAGTGGTAGTGAGAGGGAGACAGGCATTGGGAGTCGTAGTGACAGGTTGAAAGGTATTAGGAGAAGTAGTGACAGGGAGACTGGCATTAGGAGTGGTAGTGACAAGCATTAGAAGTGGTAGTGTCAGGGAGACAGGCATAAGGAGTGGTAGTGACAGTGGGTCAGGCATTAGAAGTGGTAGTGACAAGTTGTAAGGCATTAGAAGTTGTAGCGACAGGGAGATAAGTATTAGGAGTGGTAGTGACAGGGTGAAAGGCATTAGGAGTAGTAGTGACAGGGAGACAGGCTTTAGGAGTGGTAGTGACAGATTAAAGGCATTAGGAGTGGTAGTTACAGGGTTAAAGGCATTAGGAGTGGTAGTGATAGGGAGACAGGCATTAGGAGTGGTAGTTACAGGGTTAAAGGCATTAGGAGTGGTAGTGACAGTGAGACAGTCATTAGGAGTGGTAGTGACAGGTTTAAATGCATTAGAAATGGTAGTGACAGGGAGATAAGTATTAGGAGTGGTAGTGACAGGGTGAAAGGCATTAGGAGTAGTAGTGACAGGGAGACAGGCTTTAGGAGTTGTAGTGACAGGGTTAAAGGCATTAGGAGTGGTAGTGACAGGGAGACAGGCATTAGGAGTGGTAGTGTCAGGGAGATAGGCATTAGGAGTGGTAGTGACAGGTTTAAAGGCATTAGAAATGGTAGTGACAGGGAGATAAGTATTAGGAGTGGTAGTGACAGGGTGAAAGGCATTAGGAGTAGTAGTGACAGGGAGACAGGCTTTAGGAGTGGTAGTGACAGGGTTAAAGGCATTAGGAGTGGTAGTGACAGGGAGACAGGCATTAGGAGTGGTAGTGTCAGGGAGATAAGTATTAGGAGTGGTAGTGACAGGGTGAAAGGCATTAGGAGTAGTAGTGACATGGAGACAGGCTTTAGGAGTGGTAGTGACAGATTAAAGGCATTAGGAGTGGTAGTGACAGGGTTAAAGTCATTAGGAGTGGTAGTGACAGGGAGACAGCCATTAGGAGTGGTAGTGTCAGGGAGACAAGCATTAGGAGTAGTAGTGACAGGGGGACATGCATAAGGAGTGGTAGTGACAGGGCTAAAGGCATTAGGAGTGGTAGTGACAGGGAGACAGGCATTAGGAGTGGTAGTGTCCGGGAGACAAGCATTAGGAGTAGTAGTGACAGGGATACATGCATAAGGAGTGGTAGTGACAGGGCTAAAGGCATTAGGAGTAGTAGTGACAGGGAGACAGGCTTTAGGAGTGGTAGTGACAGATTAAAGGCATTAGGAGTGGTAGTGACAGGGTTAAATGCATTAGGAGTGGTAGTGACAGGGAGGCAGGCATAAGGAGTGGTAGTGACAGTGAGACAGTCATTAGGAGTGGTAGTGACAGGTTAAAAGGCATTAGGAGTGGTAGTGACAGGGAGACAGGCATTAGGAGTGGTAGTGACAGTGAGACAATCATTAGGAGTAGTAGTGACAGGTTGAAATAAGGCATTAAGGGTGGTAGTGACAGGGAGACAGGTATGAGGAGTGGTAGTGACAGGGAGACAGGCATTAGGAGTGGTAATAACAGGGAGACAAGCATTAGGAGTGGTAGTGACAGGGAGACAGGCATTAGGAATGGTAGTGACAGGGAGACAGGCATTAGGAGTGATAGTGACAGGGAGACAGGCATTAGGAGTGATAGTGACAGGGAGACAAGCATTAGGAGTGGTAGTAACAGGGAGACAAGTATTAGGAGTGATAGTGACAGGGTTAAAGGCATTAGGAGCAGTGACGTGCGGTGAGGTCAGAGGCTGGTGAGGCACTACATATGATATGCTGGAGAAACACATATACCGCGGGCCACAAGTAACCCCAACAGGGCAGGTTTTAATTATAGCTGAACCAGTGCATAGATTAAATTATCAGCTGATGGGTGAGATCAGGTTAGTAACCATGGTGTTACTGATCAGCTGATTAATTAACCTGTGCACTGGTTCAGCTATAATGAAAACCTTGCCTGTTGGAGGTAATTGAGGACCACGGTTAAGATACATCGCACTAAAGCACTTGAATACAATATATACATAAATACATGTCAGCCTGTTAACTACTTAAAGGCTTAGTACACTGACACAACCAGGGGCCTCTGCAAACATCTTATTAGGGGAGAGGGTAAATTTAAAAAAAAAAAATGTCAGACTTGATTTAGAATATTGCAATGTTTCTTCAAGTCTGTAAATTAACTACAGTGATTACATGTAGCTGGCTGTATTATAGTGTTTATTGGATTACATATTAGAAAGCAGGTCATCATCCTCTATTACCTATCTTGTATCCTGTGTTTAAACCCTGGTGTCTTGCTCTTTCCATCTTTCTTAGTTTTTCCTCTATTATATTTTATCTGCTGCTGTACAGTCACCTGCTTTTTTTCTTCCTTGGACTTTTCCTTTAGTACTTGTATTGACCCTGTCCCTTTCTGCCCCGCGCGTCTAGATTTCTGCCCTTTGCCATCTCATTGTCTGTAGAATAGGAAGGAATAATCAATAACTGAATAGTAGTTACTTTAATTAGAAAATTTAAGCAAGAGTAGGGCGGGCTTTATTATTTGAGTAAAAACATGTGTTTTTGCACACACATATATTTGCCTAGATTTAGAGTTCTGCGTTAGCCGTCAAAAGCAGTGTTAAGGGGTCCTAACGCTGCTTTTGGCCGCCCGCTGGTATTTAGAGTCAAGCAGGAAAGGGTCTAACGCTCACTTTCAAGCCGTGACTTCTCCATACCACAGATCCCCTTACGCCAATTGCGTATCCTATCTTTTCAATGGGATCTTCCTAACGCCGGTATTTAGAGTCTTGGCTGAAGTGAGCAGTAGACCCTCTACCGACAAGACTCCAGCCGCAAAAAAAAGTCAGTAGTTAAGAGCTTTATGGACTAACGGCGGTTTATAAAGCTCTTAACTACTGTGCTCTAAAGTACACTAACACCCATAAACTACCTATGTACCCCTAAACCAAGGTCCCCCCACATCGCCTCCACTATAAGAAATATTTTTAACCCCTAATCTGCCGACCGCACACCGCCGCCACCTACATTATCCCTATGAACCCCTAATCTGCTGCCCCTAACATCGCTGACACCTACATAATATTTATTAACCCCTAATCTACCCACCCAACGTCGCTGCCACCTAACTACACTTATTAACCACTAATCTGCCGACCAGACCTCGCTGCTACTCTAATAAATGTATTAACCCCTAAAGCTAAGTCTAACCCTAACCCTTACACCCCCCTAAGTTAAATATAATTTTAATCTAACAAAATAAATTAACTCTTATTAACTAAAGTATTCCTGTTTAAAACTAAATACTTACCTGTAAAATAAATCCTAATATAGCTACAATATAACGAATAATTATATTGTAGCTATTTTAGGATTTATATTTATTTTACAGGCAACTTTGTATTTATTTTAACTAGGTACAATAGCTATTAAATAGTTATTAACTATTTAATAGCTACCTAGTTAAAATAATTACAAAATTACCTGTAAAATAAATCCTAACCTAAGTTACAATTAAACCTAACACTACACTATCAATAAATTAATAAAATAAATTACCTACAATTACATACAATTAAATAAACTAAACTAAATTACAAAAACAAACAAACACTAAATTACAAAAAATAAAAAAGATTACAAGAATATTAGGCTAATTACACCTACTATAAGCCCCCTAATAAAATAACAAATCCCCCCAAAATAATAAAGGTCCCTACCCTATTCTAAATTAAAAAGTAACCAGCTCTTTTACCAGCCCTTAAAAGGGCTTTTCTCCAACATTGGTGTGTCCGGTCCACGGCGTCATCCTTACTTGTGGGAATTATCTCTTCCCCAACAGGAAATGGCAAAGAGCCCAGCAAAAGCTGTCCATATAGTCCTTCCTAGGCTCTGCCCACCCCAGTCATTCTCTTTGCCGTTACACAGGCAACATCTCCACGGAGATGGTTAAGAGTATGTGGTGTTTAGTTGTAGTTTTTTATTCTACTATCAAGAGTTTGTTATTTTAAAATAGTGCTGGTATGTACTATTTACTCTGAAACAGAAAAAGATGAAGAGTTCTGTTTGTGAGAGGAAGATGATTTTAGCAGCAGTAACTAAAATTGTTTGTTGTTTCCACATAGGACTGTTGAGATGAAGTAACTTCAGTTGGGGGAAACAGTTAGCAGACTTTTCTGCTTAAGGTATGACTAGCCATATTTCTAACAAGACTGTGTAATGCTGGAAGACTGTCATTTCCCCTCATGGGGACCGGTAAGCCATTTTCTTAGTTTCAAACAGAATAAAGGGCTTAATATGGGCTATAAAACTGGTAGACACTTTTATGGGCAAAATCGATTGCTTTATTTGGGCATTGTATACATCTCTATGTTGAAATTCACACTTATAAACTTTGGGGAACGTTTTTTAACGTCAGGCACTGAGTTAGACACCTTTCCAGTCAGGAAGGGCCTTCCCTGTTGTAGGCTGAGCCTCATTTTCGCGCCATTAGTGCACAGTTACTTTTGAGAGCAAGACATGCAGATGCATGTGTGTGGATCTGAAAGTAGTTGGAAAGGTTCCTAGAAGGCTTCATTTGGTATCGTATTCCCCCCTGGGTTTGGTAAAGTCGCAGCAAAGGCTGTAGCTGGGACTGTAGAGGGGTTAAAACTGTAACCGGCTCCGGTTTCCTCATTTTAAGGGTTAAAGCTCTGAAAATTGGGGTGCAATACTTTGAATGCTTTAAGACACTGTGGTGAAAATTTGGTAAATTTTGAACAATTCCTTCATATTTTTTTCACATATTCAGTAATAAAGTGTGCCCTGTTTAAAATTTAAAGAGACAGTAACGGTTTTGTTTTAAAACGGTTTTTGTACTTTATTGACAAGTTTAAGCCTGTTTAACATGTCTGTGCTTTCAGATAAGCTATGTTCTATATGTATGAAAGTCAATGTGTCTACCCCTTCAAAATTGTGTGATAATTGTGCCATAGCGTCCAAACAAAGTAAGGACAGTACTGCCACAGATAGTAAAGTTGCCCAAGATGATTCATCAGATGAAGGGAGTAGACATAGCTCTACATCATCTCCTTCTGTGTCTATGCCAGTTTTGCCCACGCAGGAGGCCCCTAGTACTTCTAGCGCGCCAATGCTTATTACTATGCAACAATTGACGGCAGTAATGGATAACTCCATAGCAAATATTTTATCCAAAATGCCTGCATATCAGAGAAAGCGCGATTGCTCTGTTTTAAACACGGTAGAGCAGGAGGGCGCTGATGATAATTGCTCTGTCATACCCTCACACCAATCTGAAGGGGCCATGAGGGAGGCTTTGTCAGATGGGGAAATTTCAGATTCAGATAGAATTTCTCAACAGGCAGAACCTGATGTTGTGACATTTAAATTTAATTAGAGCATCTCCGCGCACTGCTTAAGGAGGTGTTATCTACTCTGGATGATTGTGACAACCTGGTCATTCCAGAAAAATTATGCAAGATGGACAAGTTCCTAGAGGTTCCGGTGCACCCTGATGCTTTTCCTATACCCAAGCGGGTGGCGGACATAGTGAATAAGGAATGGGAGAAGCCCGGCATACCTTTTGTTCCCCCTCCTATATTTAAGAAATTATTTCCTATGGTCGACCCCAGAAAGCATTTGATTTATACCAGGTGCACATGTATTCTTTGTAACACCTACACTATAATTTTATGCCACACAAAGTGTTTTCATGATATATATCTCTATAATTCATATCTTTAAATATACTAATATATATTTATAGAATATCCTTCATCCCCAGAGCTGTTTAGCGCATACACACACCTCTCTTTTTCTTTATACATACAACATAAACATAATATATGTGTGGAAAACGCATGTTTTACTTTTTACTCAAATAATAAAGCCTACTGACCTACTCTTGCTTACATTTTCTAATTAAACTATCAGTATAACCTAAATTAACAATTTGTGGGAACCCAGATTTCCTGGCAGGATAAAGTTCAGAGGTTTTTCAATAATGGAGTAATAAGGGATTAAAATTTGTTAATCAAATGTTTAATGTATTTGTGTACTGGGGGAGTAGGAATTATAAGTAAAACATAAATTCTTCTGAAATATCAAAAAAAATATACACCGAGATTACGAGTTTGGCATTAGCCTTAAAAAGCAGCGTTGAGAGGTCCAACGCTGCTTTTTACCTAACACTGGTATTACGAGTCAGGCAGGAAAGGGTCTACCGCTCACTTTTCTCCTGCAACTCGAGGCTACCGCAAATCCCCTTACGTCAATTGCGTATTCTATCTTTTTAATGGGATTTGCCTAACGCTGGTATTACGAGTCTTGGAAGAAGTGAGCAGTAGACCCTCTCCTGTCAAGACTCCTACCGCATTTAAAAGTCAGTAGTTAAGAGTTTTATGGGCTATCGCCGGAACATAAAACTCTTAACTAAAGTGATAAAAAGTACACTAACACCCATAAACTACCTATTAACCCCTAAACCGAGCCCCCCCACAACGCAAACACTATAATAAAATTATTTAACCCCTAATCTGCCGACCGGACATCGCTGCCACTTTAATAAATGTATTAATCCCTAAACCGCCGCACTCCCGCCTCGCAAACACTAGTTTAATTTTATTAACCCCTAATCTGCCATCCCTAACATCACCCCCAACGTCGCCGCTACTATATTAAAGGTATTAACCCCTAAACCTAAGTCTAAACCTAACCCTAACATCACCCTAACTTAAATATAATTTAAATTAAACGAAATAAATTTAACATAATTAAATAAATTAATCCTATTTAAAAATAAATATTTACCTATAAAATAAACCCTAAACTAGCTACAATATAACTAATAGTTAGATTGTAGCTTGCTTAGGATTTATATTTATTTCACAGGCAACTTTGTATTTATTTTAACTAGGTACAATAGTTATTAAATAGTTATTAACTATTTAATAACTACCTAGCTAAAATAAGTACAAAATTACCTGTAAAATAAATCCTAACCTAAGTTACAATTACACCTAACACTACACTATCATTAAACTAATTACCTAAACTACCTACAATTAATAACAATTAAATTCAATAAACTAAATTACGGAAAAAAACAAACACTAAATTACAGAAAATAAAAAAAGAATTACAAGAATTTTAAACTAATTACACCTAATCTAATCCCCCTAATAAAATAAAAAAGCCCCTCAAAATAATAAAATTTCCCTACCCTATACTAAATTACAAATAGCCCTTAAAAGGGCCTTTTGCTGGGCATTGCCCCAAAGTAATCCGCTCTTTTACCTGTAAAAGAAAAATACAATACCCCCCCCAACATTAAAACCCACCACCCACACACCCCTACTCTAAAACCCACCCAATCCCCCCTTAAAAAACCTAACACTAACCCCTTGAAGATCACCCTACCTTGAGCCATCTTCACCCAGCCGGGCACAAGTGGACCTCCAGAGGGGCAGAAGTCTTCATCCGATCCGGGCAGAAGAGGTCCTCCAAGCGGCAGAAATCTTCATCCAAGCGGTATCTTCTATCTTCATCCATCTGGAGCGGGTCCATCTTCAATCCAGCTGACGCGGAGCCATCCTCTTCAAACAACGTCCTAACGAAGAATGAAGGTTCCTTTAAATGACGTCATCCAAGATGGCGTCCCTTGAATTCCAACTGGCTGATAGGATTCTATCAGCCAATCTGAATTAAGGTAGGAAAAATCCTATTGGCTGATTGGATCAGCCAATAGGATTAAGCTGGCATTCTATTGGCTGTTCCATGCAATCAGCCAATAGGATTTTTCCTACCTTAATTCCGATTGGCTGATAGAATCCTGACGTCATTTTAAGGAACCTTCATTCTTCGTTAGGACGTCGTTTGAAGAGGATGGCTCCGCGTCAGCTGGATTGAAGATGGACCCGCTCCAGATGGATGAAGATAGAAGATACCGCTTGGATGAAGATTTCTGCTGCTTGGAGGACCTCTTCTGGCCGGATAGGATGAAGACTTCTGCCCGGATCAGATGACCACTTGTGCCCGGATGGGTGAAGACGGCTCAAGGTAGGGAGATCTTCAGGGGGTTAGTGTTAGGTTTTTTTAAGGGGGGGATTGGGTGGGTTTTAGAGTAGGGGTGTGAGGGTGGTGGGTTTTAATGTCGGGGGGGTATTGTATTTTTCTTTTACAGGTAAAAGAGCTGATTACTTTGGGCCAATGCCCCACAAAAGGCCCTTTTAAGGGCTATTTGTAATTTAGTATAGGGTAGGAAAATTTTATTATTTGGGGGGGCTTTTTTATTTTATTAGGGGGATTAGATTAGGTGTAATTAGTTTAAAATTCAAGTAATTCTTTTATTTTCTGTAATTTAGTGTTTTTTTTCTTTCGTAATTTAGTTTATTTAATTTAATTGTAATTAGTTGTAGTTAGTTTAGGTAATTAGTTTAATGATAATGTAGTGTTAGGTGTAATTGTAACTTAGGTTAGGATTTATTTTACAGGTAATTTTGTACTTATTTTAGCTAGGTAGTTATTAAATAGTTAATAACTATTTAATAACTATTGTACCTAGTTAAAATAAATACAAAGTTGCCTGTAAAATTAAAATAAATCATAAGCTAGCTACAATGTAACTATTAGTTATATTGTAGCTATCTTATGGTTTATTTTATAGGTAAGTATTTAGTTTTAAATAGGAATAATTTATTTAATTGTAGTTATTTTATTTAGATTTATTTAAATTATATTTAAATTAGGGGGGTGTTAGGGTTAGACTTAGGTTTAGGGGTTAATAACTTTATTATAGTGGCAGTGACGTTGGCGGTGGCAGATTAGGGGTTAATTAATTTAATATAGTTGCCGCGACGTTGGGGGGGCAGATTAGGGGTTAATAACTATAATTTAGGTGTTGGCGATGTTGGGGGCAGCAGATTAGGGGTTTATAAATATAATGTAGGTTGCGGCGGTGTCCGGAGCGGCAGATTAGGGGTTAATAGTATAATGCAGGTGGCGACGATGTCGGGAGCATCAGATTAGGGGTTAATAAGTGTAAGATTAGGGGTGTTTAGACTCAGGGTTCATGTTAGGGTGTTAGGTGCAGACATATTTTTTATTTCCCCATAGGAATCAATGGGGCTGCGTTAGGAGCTGAACGCTGCTTTTTTGCAGGTGTTAGGCTTTTTTTCACCCAGCTCAGCCCCATTGTTTCCTATGGGGAAATCGTGCACGGGCACGTTTTGCCAGCTTACTGCTACCATAAGCAACGCTGGTATTACAGTGAGATGTGGAGCTAAATCTTGCTCTACGCTCACCTTTTTGCGGCTAACGCCAGGTTTAAAAAAACCTGTAATAACAGCGTTGGCTTAAGGTAGCGTTAGAAAAAAAAGGCTTGTTAGCAACACACCCCTGTTAACGCCAAACTCGTAATCTCAGTGAAACTTAGGGTAAGGAGAACTGTTTTATCTGCCTCTTGGATAGTGTCTGTGTCACATTTGCGATTAATCAATCTAGCATATTATATTTTAAAAACTTTTGGATATTTGAATGTTCTTATAATTTGATTCCTTCCTACTAGTGATGTCGCAAACCTAAAATTTTGCGTTCGTAAACTTCTGCAACTGTTCGCGAACGGGCGAACCGGGCGAACCACCATAGACTTCAATAGGCAGGCGAATTTTAAAACCCACAGGGACTCTTTCTGGCCACAATAGTGATGGAAAAGTTGTTTCAAGGGTACTAACACCTGGACTGTGGCATGCTGGAGGGGGATCCATGGCAAAACTCCCATGGAAAATTACATGTTGATGCAGAGTCTGGTTTTAATCCATAAAGGGCATAAATCACCTTCACCTAACATTCCTAAATTGTTTGGAATAACGTGCTTTAAAACATCAGGTATGATGTTGTATCGATCAGGTAGTGTAAGGGTTCCGCCCGCTTCACAGTGACAGACCAAAACTCCCCGTTTAATGCACCGCAAACAACCGCAAACAGTCCATTTGCACAACCGCAAACTCCCCATTTGCACAAGGTTGGATACCAAGCTAGCCATGTCCCGTTCCTTGTCCTCACTGATGTCATTGAAGGTCTCTTCCTCCACCCAGCCACGTACAACACCAAGGGTCCCCGAAAGGTGACAACAAGCCCCCTGGGACGCCTGCTGTGTTTGGTCTTCCACCTCCTCAAAGCCACCTTCCTCCTCTGACTCCTCTTCTTCAGACTCCTCTCTCTGCATTGCCTCTCTCTTCGTTATTATAAAGTGTGTTAAGTAGTACTATTCTTATCAGTTTAATCCCTGTTATGTGCCTTTTTTTTTGTTTGGTTTTTGAAGCCACAGTGCAGCACCAGAGGCCAGAAAAATTAGGCATGTACACACCTGAAAAATTAGGTATTGTTGCAGCCGCTGCTGTAGCAGCGGACAGAAAAATTGATGTTTGTTTCCCAGGCAGAAAGTGCCCTAAAACATTGTGGCTTGAAACCTAGTTGGTGGCTGATAAGTCACGCAAGTCATTCGGCATTCAGAAATAAAATACAGCAGCGTGTGGACCATTTTTAGCCCAAGGCAGCTCATCTCATCAGGCCTTTTTTAGTCGAATGTATCGCCCACTGTCAGTCCCTTCGGGATCCATCCCTCATTCATCTTAATAAAGGTGAGGTAATCTAGACTTTTTTGACCTAGGCGACTTCTCTTCTCAGTGACAATACCTCCTGCTGCACTGAAGGTCCTTTCTGACAAGACACTTGAAGCGGGGCAGGCCAGAAGTTCTATCGCAAATTGGGATAGCTCAGGCCACAGGTCAAGCCTGCACACCCAGTAGTCAAGGGGTTCATCGCTCCTCAGAGTGTCGATATCTGCAGTTAAGGCGAGGTAGTCTGCTACCTGTCGGTCGAGACGTTCTCTGAGGGTGAACCCCGAAGGGCTGTGGCGATGCGTAGGACTTAAAAAGCTCTGCATGTCCTCCATCAACAACACGTCTGTAAAGCGTCCTGTCCTTGCTGGCGTGGTGGTGGGAGGAGGAGGATTACTTTCACCTCTATCCCTGTTAGATTCCCGTTGTGCTGTGACATCACCCTTATACGCTGTGTAAAGCATACTTTTTAATTTATTTTGGAACTGCTGCATCCTTTCCGACTTGCGGTAATTCGGTAACATTTCAGGCACTTTATGCTTATACCGGGGGTCTAGTAGCATGGACACCAAGTACAGGTCGTTCTCCTTCAGCCTTTTTATACGAGGGTCCCTCAACAGGCACGACAGCATTGTCAGTACCTGTTTCCTCTATGACAGGGTCGGCTGGATTCTTTTGTACTGCATCTGTGGAGACAAGGTTAAGAGAGTGCTGCAAAGGAAGAGGTTTGTTAATTTTTCCCGGATGAGGTTGCCTGTCATCACAGCTAAATTGTCCGTTTCCGGTCTGTGGGGAGAGAACATGATTAGTATCATTGATATTTATCATTACATTTTGCATATCTCACCCCTTCCCTTCAGGTGATACTGCAGTATTTATGACGGTGCCTGTGGTCCACTGCTGACCACTGGCTGTACCCCTAAAAAAGTATTGTTCGGTTGCTGAGCCGTAGATTTTTGACTCATATTAGCGATTTGTTCGCTCAACCGATTTAACTGGGTAAACAGAATATCTACCTGATTGTACAAGTTACCTCTACCCCTGGGCCTATCTCTTGGTGCACCATTGTACTGATTCCTGGACCATTGGGTTCCCTCAGAATCAGGGCCGCTATTTCTATTCTGGAGTGGTTGCCCCTGGGATTCAGCTTGCTCAGTATTAGTACTTTGGGGAGCATTATATACCAATTATTTGGTGAGTATTCTCTTTGTGAGTAATTATTCACCTGATTATGTCCCCCACTTTGGTTATAGTCTCCCTGCGCCTCAACCTGTGTAAGGGAGGGGGCAGAGTTAAACCTCTGTGGAGATGGCCTGTTTTGACTGGCCACCTCTGCATAAGTTCTCTTTTTAGACTCCAAATTGAGGGGGCTAGGTGACACCCTAGTTTCTGCCACAATTTTGGGTTTTGACTCCTTTTTCACCCCCTGTTCACTGGACTGCTGAATAGAGTATAATTTTGTACTCTCTTTAATCAGCCATTCCAATGAGCAGTCTTCATCAAAATCTCTAGCTAAGTTAATTTTGATGGGTGTAGGCAATGCTTCAAAAAATAAATTTATAAATTCTGAGCCATCAAATCTGGGATTATCTTCAGCCATACTGTACGCATTTTTCAATACAGAAAGGAATTCGATTGGACTCTGATTCGCACGACACTTTAAACTATATACCGCTATTTTCGCGGCAGTTTTAGTGCGATATTGCCCAAATTCTTTTCTGCATTGTCGTTTTACCCCATTCCAGGAATGAATATTCATATCCTTTAGTGAAGCAAAGAATTTGTGATGCTTACTGTCAAATACCCAGGGCAGAAATTCAATTTTCAATTTCTCACTTGTAACATTCATTATAGCTAACGCATTTTCAAAAGCCTGTAAATGATCAATTACAGATGTTGTTCCCTTATTGGAGAATATAGGTACTGCGCGTTGTACGAAGGTGATTATTTTATGGGAATCATAGACTTTATTAGACTTATTTTGGGCTTCTCTGTTAGAGTTTCCCTCCCCCGCACCAGCTGTGATACAGCTGTCCTCTGGATTTACATCCTGAGGGGATTGTCTATTTGGGAAATCTATTTCTGACCTGTTAGGGGTCATTTGTCTATACTGTTCCATATATTTCTGTACCTCGTCTCTGACGCGTTCGCTAAAGGAGTTAGCATTATCTGCATTATTCTCACTGTTAATATAAGGGTTTTCATTATGGCGATATGACCTTTTTAAATCGCTTAATTCTCTCTGACTTTGCGCAAGCTGTTTATTTAAATCTTGTATCTGCGCGATTAAGTCTATATTATGCTTATCTAAGGCGGTTAGGTTTTGGGCAAATTCATCCATTTTATTTTTGGCTATTTTTAAATCCTCTTCATGTCTGCGTGAGGAACGAATACTATTTTCTAGCTCCTGCAATCGTTTGTCTGTGACACAAAACGAAATTTAGTCAATCATGCATATTAAGAGGGGCCAAGATTTTAGTATTAATTCCTCTTGCTTTTTGGGAGTTTTGCATTGATTAATCATTAATAATTCCTGGAAGAATTAATTCTCTTCATTCCACATATTATTATTAACGGTAATATTTTTAGCTCTAGTTTCAAGCATATCCACAAAATCATTTAATTTACCAGCAATATTTAACTTCCCTTTAATGTAACTTAAGATATCTGTCTTAAGGACCTGACCTTTAGTAATAGGTATGGTAATGGGACCATTTTCATCGCTATGTATAGAATTAAATGAGTCACTTCTGGCTACAGACATTATTATATTGGTTTAGTATTCAGTTAAATTAAAACGCTAATACAATTTTGACCAATAAAAAGAGAGAAAAATGTTATATTTCAAAAAGAAAAAAAATATTATTAATATTCCGAAAGATGAAAAATTAATAAATTTGATTAATTTTGAAAATATGAAAAATTAATAAATTTTGATTAATTTTGAAATATGAAAAATTAATATTTTTACGTGTATTCACCCAGCTCCCATCTGGTAGGGGTTTTTGAGTTAAATCCTGACATCAGAATTTCTATTCTATAGCACATCTGATAAAATAGACGGCTTCATATATACACACATCCTTTTTATATTATTTCATTTACGTATATATATTAGTATACATATATATATATATATATATTGACCTTTACCCTGACAGCATGAAAGACCCCATTTGCACAAGGTTGGATGCCGAGCTACTCATGTCCCGTTTCTCGTCCTCAGTGATCTCACTGAAGGTATGTTCTTCCCCCCAGCCACGTACAACAGCACGGGTACCAGATAGGTGACAACGAGCACCCTGGGATGCCTGTTGTGGTTGGTCTTCCTCCTCCTCCTCCTCAAAGCCACATTCCTCCTCTGACTCCTCTTCCTCACAATCCTCTTCCAGCATTGCCACAGGTCCAGCAAGAGATGCTGATAAGGCTGTTTCTGGTGGTGATGGTGACCACAACTCTTCCTCTTCACGCTCATCTACGGCCTGATCCAGCACTCTCCACAGGGCACGCTCCAGGAAGAAAACAAATGGTATGATGTCGCTGATGGTGCCTTCGGTGCGACTGACTAGGTTTGTCGCCTCCTCAAAAGGACGCATGAGCCTACAGGCATTGCACATGAGCGTCCAGTAACGTGGCAAAAAAATTCCTAGATCCGCAGAGGCTGTCCTAGCACCCCGATCATACAAATAGTCATTAACGGCTTTTTCTTGTTGGAGCAGGCGGTCGAACATTAGGAGTGTTGAATTCCAATGTGTCGGGCTGTCGCAAATCAAGCGCCTCACTGGCATGTTGTTTCGCCGCTGGATATCTGAAAAGTGCACCATGGCCGTGTAGGAACGCCTGAAATGGCCACACACCTTCCTGGCCTGCTTCAGGATGTCCTGTAAGCCTGGTTACTTATGCACAAAGCGTTGTACGATCAGATTACACACATGTGCCATGCACAGCACATGTGTCAACTTGCCCAAATTCAATGCCGCCACCAAATTTCTTCCATTGTCACAAACCACTTTGCCGATCTCCAGTTGGTGCGGAGTCAGCCACTGATCCACCTGTGCGTTCAGGGCGGACAGGAGTGCTGGTCCGGTGTGACTCTCTGCTTTCAGGCAAGTCAACCCCAAGACGGCATGACACTGCCATATCCGGGATGTGGAATAGTACCTGGGGAGCTGGGGGGGTGCCGTTGATGTGGAGCAAGATGCAGCAGCAGAAGATGACTCAGCCGAGGAGGTTATGGAAGAGGATGGAGTAGGAGGAGTAGAGGAGGTGGCAGCAGGCCTGCCTGCAAGTCGTGTCGGTGTCACCAACTCCTCTGCAGAGCCACGCATTCCATGCTTGGCAGCCGTCAGCAGGTTTACCCAATGCGCAGTGTAGGTGATATACCCTGCCCTGACCATGCTTTGCAGACCAGGTATCAGTGGTCAGATGGACCCTTGCTCCAACACTGTGTGCCAGACATGCCATTACTTCCTTTTGCATAATCGAGTACAGGTTGGGGATTGCCTTTTGTGCAAAGAAATTTTGGCCAGGTACCTTCCACTGCGGTGTCCCAATAGCTACAAATTTTTTGAACGCCTCAGACTCCACCAGCTTGTATGGTAAAAGAGTTCAGACAAGCCAGCTGTCAGATGCTGGGCAAGGGGGTGACTTTGTGACATTGGCTTCTTACTCTGAAACATGTCCTTCACAGACACCTGACTGTGGGCAGATGAGCAGGAACTGCTCAAGGCGAGACACGGAGTGGCGGATGGTTGAGAGGGGGCAAGGAGGACAGCAGTGGTTGACGTGGCTGAAGATGCTGGACCAGGAGGAGGATGGTGGCTTTGAGTTTGTGTTCTGCTTGTACTCATGTGTTGATCCCATAGGTATTTGTGATGTGCGATCATGTGCCTTTGCAAAGCAGTTGTACCTAGGTGGGTGTTGGACTTCCCACGACTCAGTTTCTTTTGGCACAGGTTGCAAATGGCATCGCTGTTGTCAAAGGCAGACACACAAAAATAATGCCACACTGCTGAGCTCTGCAATGATGGCATTCTGGTGGTGGCAACAGCATGCGTTGATTGGCATGCTGTCTGGCTGACCCCGGGTGCCGATGCATGCTGTCTGACTGTTCCACTAGCTTCTTGCGACGACCTCCCCCTGCTTCCAACTCGTCTCCTCCTCCTCTCTGTCTCTCCATCTGAACTTTCCCCCTCTTCTTCTCTTCTAGCGGGCACCCACGTGACATCCACGGATGCATCGTCATCATCAAACGCTTCACTTGTATCTGACAACTCAGCAAAGGAAGCAGCAGCGGGTACAACATCATCATCATCACACCGTACGTCCATGTGTGTAATGCTGCCTGACTGAGACATATCCCTGTTATCTACATCCTCTGGCAATAATGGTTGCGCATCACTATCACTCATTTCTTCCAACTGATGTGTAAATAACTCCTCTGACAGATCAAGTGAAGCGGCTGTGGTGCTAGTGTTGGTGGTGGCAGCAGGCGGGCGAGTGGTAACTTGAGAGGTGCCCGAAGATAAGCTGGAGTAGGATGGTGCATCAAGGTTCCAAGCGGAAGCTGTAGAAGATTGGGTGTCCTGTGTTAGCCAGTCAACTATGTCCTCAGAAATGTTCGAGTTCAGGGTACGTGGCCTCTGAACACTGGGCATTATTCTAGGGCCAAAGGGAATCACAGCACCACGACCACGACGGCCCATGTGGGGTGGCCTGCCTCTGCCTCTCATTTTTTTTTCGATTAGTGGTACTATGCGTGCAAGCTACTGTGACAACAGATATGAGTGGCACTGTACACTGGCAGAAGTTGGCAGAGTAGACGCTGTAGGCCTGACGCACACGCTTGCAGACAACTAACTGCTATTCAATCTATTACAATCAAAATTGTATTTTTTTTTTAAATGTACTCTACTGTTACACCAGATATGAGTTGCACTGGGGTGACACTGTGCCCTGGCAGGCAGGCACTGAAACGCACACGTGTGAAGGAAACTGACTGCTATTATTTCACAGTCAAAAAAGTGTTTTTTTTTTTTTTAAATGTACACTACTGTTACACCAGATATGAGTTGTACTGGGGTGACACTGTGCCCTGGAAGGCAGGCACTGAAACGCGCACGTGTGAAGGAAACTGACTGCTATTATTTAACACAGTCAAAAAAGTGTTGTTTTTTTTAAATGTACACTACTGTTACACCAGAAATGAGTTACACTGGGGTGACACTGTACCCTGGCAGGCAGGCACTGAAACGCACACGTGTGAAGGAAACTGACTGCTATTATTTAACACAGTCAAAAAAGTGTTGTGTTTTTTTAAATGTACACTACTGTTACACCAGAAATGAGTTACACTGGGGTGACACTGTGCCCTGGCAGGCAGGCACTGAAACGCACACGTGTGAAGGAAACTGACTGCTATTATTTCACAGTCAAAAAAGTGTTGTTTTTTTTAAATGTACACTACTGTTACACGAGATATGAGTTGCACTGGGGTGACACTGTGCCCTGGCAGGCAGGCACTGAAACGCACACGTGTGAAGGAAACTGACTGCTATTATTTCACAGTCAAAAAAGTGTTGCTTTTTTTAAATGTACACTACTGTTATACCAGATATGAGTTGCACTGGGGTGACACTGTGCCCTGGCAGGCAGGCACTGAAACGCACACGTGTGAAGGAAACTGACTGCTATTATTTCACAGTCAAAAAAGTGTTGCTTTTTTTAAATGTACACTACTGTTATACCAGATATGAGTTGCACTGGGGTGACACTGTGCCCTGGCAGGCAGGCAGTGAAACGCACACGTGTGAAGGAAACTGACTGCTATTATTTCACAGTCAAAAAAGTGTTTTTTTATTTTTTTTATTTACACTACTGTTACACCAGATATGAGTTGCACTGGGGTGACACTGTGCCCTGGCAGGCAGGCACTGAAACGCACACGTGTGAAGGAAACTGACTGCTATTATTTCACAGTCAAAAAAGTGTTGCTTTTTTTAAATGTACACTACTGTTATACCAGATATGAGTTGCACTGGGGTGACACTGTGCCCTGGCAGGCAGGCACTGAAACGCACACGTGTGAAGGAAACTGACTGCTATTATTTCACAGTCAAAAAAGTGTTGTTTTTTTTAAATGTACACTACTGTTACACCAGATATGAGTTGCACTGGGGTGACACTGTGCCCTAGCAGGCAGGCACTGAAACGCACACGTGTGAAGGAAACTGACTGCTATTATTTCACAGTCAAAAAAGTGTTGTTTTTTTTTAAATGTACACTACTGTTACACCAGATATGAGAGGTGGCACTGGGCAAGTGGGCACAGTATACGCTGGGAGACTGACACACACGCTGGCAGGCAGGCAACTGTAATTAGATTACACAGGGAAAAAAAAGCAGACTGATGTTCTAGCCCTAAAAAGGGCTTTTTGGGGTGCTGTCCAGCAGAGATCAGATGAGTCCTTCAGGAATGTAGTGGACACTGAATACACTAGCCTAGCTATTGATTTCCCTATTAAATCAGCAGCAGCTACACTGTCCCTCCTCTTACTAAGAAAGCAGCTTCCAAATGAATCTAAAATGGATGCTGTCCAGGAGGTAGGAGGGTCTGGGAGGGAGGGTCTGCTGCTGATCGGCTTGAATGTGTCTGCTGAATGTGAGGTACAGGGTCAAAATATTACTCAATGATGACGAATAGGGGACGGATCGAACATCGCATATGTTCGCCCGCCGCGGCGAACGCGAACAAGCTATGTTCGCCGGGAACTATTCGCCGTCGAACTATTCACGACATCACTACTTCCTACCATTAAAACTGTATGCAAAAAAAAATGCTGTTTTATCTCTGTATCTCTATCCTTTACAGAAAAAAAAAAAAAAGTAAATTCTATTTTTTTACTAAATATTTTGGATACCCAATAAATAACTTTACAGCCGAATCCCTTAATTTTGGAGCAACCAAAAATGCATTGGATAATAATATAGTCTCCTACTAAGCTATATGTTTTACAGAAAAATCTTCATTCTTCTTCAATTTTAACATCATTTTAGGTGTTATTATTTTTATAACACCTAATATGATATTAAAATTGAAGACGAATGAAGATTTTTCTGTTTAAGATATAGCTTAGTAGTTGACTATATTATTATCCAATGCATTTTTGATTGCTCCAAAATTAAGGGATTCTGCTGTAAAGTTATTTATTGGGTATCCAAAATATTGAGTAAAAAAATAGAACTGAGATAAAACAGTTTTAATGGTAGGAAGGAATCAAATTATAAGAACATTGACATTCAAATCTCCAAACGTTTTTAAAATAATTACTGCAAAGAAAACTGTTTATGAAATGAAACAATTTATTTAATTTTGATATACATAAAAAAATTGGATTCAGATGAAAATGCTAGTGCTACTGACTCAGTAGTATCACCTAGAGGTATTCAGCTAGCTCTAAGCAGTGTCACCTAGAGGTAGTCAGCTAGCTCTCAGTAGTGTCACCTAGAGGTATTCAGATTGCTCTCAGTAGTGTCACCTAGAGGTATTCAGCTAACTCTCAGTAGTTTTTACCTAGAGGAAATCAGCTAGCTCTCAGTAGTATAACCTAGATGTAATCAGCTAGCTCTCAGTAGTATAACCTAGAGGTAGTCAGCAAACTCTCAGTAGTATCACCTAGAGGTAGTTAGCTATCAGTAGTGTCACCTAGAGGTATTCAGCTAGCACTCAGCAGTATCACCTAGAGGTATTAAGCTAGCTCTCAGTAGTGTCACCTATGGATATTTAGCTAGCTCTCAGTAGTCTCACCTGTAGTGTCACCTAGAGGTATTCAGCTAGCTCTCAGTAGTATGACCTAGAGGTATTCAGCTAGCTCGCAATAGTGTCAACTGGAGGTTTTCAGCTAGCTCTCAGTAGTTTCACCTAAAGGTATTCAGCTAGCTCTCAGTAGTGTCACCTAGAGGTATTCATGTGAGTCGGCATTAAAATGGTTCAGTTAAAAGGCATTAGCCTGGTGAATAGGCCTGTCATTTATTTAGGCAATAAGGGCAGCATACTCATAGTTACTTACTTTCTTATCTTGCTGGCTGGTATGTAATGGGCAGCTCTGGAGTCCGCTCCTCAATGCTAGTCTGGCAGTCCGCAACTAAACTCTAGCACTGCCACCGACGTGGAACGACACCCTCTCCCTCTCTGCTGCTGCAAGCAGCAACACATATGCAGTGACACCACAGGAGTCGGGACTCGGAGACTGACAGCCACAGACAGTTCACTCTCTCACTCTCACAACGACAGTGCAACACACAGTCAGTGTCAGTCACACCCATGTGAGTCGGCAGCAGTTCCATCCTGCTTCTTCAGTTAGTTCCTGCCAGCATCAGTCCGACCCCGACGTCACTCACGTCCACGCCTCCCCGGCAGCTCTGATAGCTGATTGGCTAATGTGGCTGTCTGGATTAGCTCCATCATAGAGGCGGTTTAGAGAACCTCCTCTATTGGAGCGTAGTATGGGCCCGCAAGAGCTACCACTAGGTGGCGCTAGCTGATAGTGAGCTAATAACACTATCAAGCATCCATGTTGCGCAATTAATGGAGGGCAGCTGAACGGCTCCTATCACTGCACGTCACTGATTAGGAGTGGTAGTAACAGGGAGACAATCATTCGGAGTGGTAGTGACAGGGTTAAAGGCATTAGGAGTGGTAGTGACAGGGAGACAGGCATTAGGAGTGGTAGTGTCAGGGAGATAGGCATTAGGGGTGGTAGTGACAGGGTTAAAGGCATTAGGAGTGATAGTGTCAGGGAGACAGGCATTAGGAGTGGTAGTGACAGGGAGACATGCATTAGGAGTGGTAGTGACAGGGTTAAAGGCATTAGGAGTGGTAGTTACAGGGAGACAGGCATTAGGAGTGGTAGTGACAGGGAGACAAGCATTAGGAATAGTAGTGACAGGGAGACAGGCATAACGAGTGGTAGTGACAGGGAGACAGGCATTAGGAGTGGTAGTGACAGGGCTAAAGGCATTAGGAGTAGTTGTGACAGGGAGACAAGCATTAGGAGTGGTAGTGACAAGGTTAAAGGCACTAGGAGTGGTAGTGACAGGCATTAGGAGTGGTAGTGTCAGGGAGACAGGCATAAGGAGTGGTAGTGGTAGTGGGTTATGCATTATGGTAGTGACAAGTTGTAAGGCATTAGAAGTGTTAGTGAGGATAAGTATTAGGAGTGGTAGTGACAGGGTGAAAGGCATTAGAAGTGGTAGTGACAGGGAGACAGGCATTAGGAGTGGTAGTGGCAGGGTTAAAGGCATTAGGAGTGGTAGTGACAGGTATTAGGAGTGGTAGTGTCAGGGAGACAGGCATAAGGAGTGGTAGTGACAGTGGGTCAGGCATTAGAAGTGGTAGTGACAGGTTGAAAGGCATTAGAAGTGGAAGCGATAGGGAGACAAGTAATAGGAGTGGTAGTGACAGGGTGAAAGGCATTAGGAGTCGTAGTGACAGATTGAAAGGCATTAGGAGCCGTAGTGACAGGGTGAAAGGCATTAGCAGTAGTAGTGACAGGGAGACAGGCATTAAGAGTGGTAGTGACAGGGTTAAACGCATTAGGAGTGATAGTGACAGGGAGACAGGCATTAGGAGTGGTAGTGACAGGTTGAAAGGCATTAGGAGTGGTAGTGACAGTGAGACAGGCATTAGGAGTGGTAGTGTCAGGGAGACAGGCATAAGGAGTGGTAGTGACAGTGAGACAATCATTAGGAATGGTAGTGACAGGTTGAATTAAGGCATTAGGAGTGGTAGTGACAGGGAGACAGGCATTAGGAGTGGTAGTGACAGGGTTAAAGGCATTAGGAGTTGTAGTGACAGGGAGACAGGAATTAGGAGTGGTAGTGACATGGTTAAAGGCATTAGGAGTTTTAGTGACAGGGAGACAGGAGTTAGGAGTGGTAGTGACATGGTTAAAGGCATTAGGGGTTGTAGTGACAGGGAGACAGGCATTAGGAGTGGTAGTGACAGGGTTAAACGCATTAGGAGTTGTAGTGACAGGGAGACAGGAATTAGGAGTGGTAGTGACATGATTAAAGGCATTAGGAGTGGTAGTGACAGGGAGACAGGAATTAGGAGTGGTAGTGACATGGTTAAAGACATTAGGAGTTGTAGTGACAGGGTTACAGGCATTAGGAGTGGTAGTGACAGGGTTAAAGGCATTAGGAGTTGTAGTGACAGGGAGACAGGCATTAGGAGTGGTAGAGACAGGGTTAAAGGCATTAGGAGTTGTAGTGACAGGGAGATAGGCATAAGGAGTTGTAATGACAGTGGGTCAAGCATTAGAAGTGGTACTGACAGGTTGAAAGGCATTAGAAGTGGAAGTGACAGGGAGACATATATTAGGAGTGGTAGTGACAGGGTGAAAGGCATTAGGAGTGGTAGTGACAGGGTTTAAGGCATTAGGAGTGGTATTGACAGTGAGACAGTCATTAGGAGTGGTAGTGGCAGGTTGAAAGGCATTAGGAGTAGTAGTAACAGGGAGACATGCATTAGGAGTGGTAGTGACAGGTTGAAAGGCATTAGGAGTAGTAGTAACAGGGAGACAGGCATCAGGAGTGGTAGTGACAGGGCTAAAGGCATCAGGAGTAGTAGGAGTAGTAGTGACAGGGTTAAAGGCATTAGGAGTGGTAGTGACAGGGAGAAACGCATTAAGAGTGGTAATGACAGGTTGTAAGGCATTAGGAGTGGTAGTGACAGGGTGACAGGCATTAGGAGCGATAGTGACAGGGAGACAGGCATTAGGAGTGGTAATGACAGGTTGAAAAGCATTAGGAGTGGTAGTAACAGGGAGACAAGCATTAGGAGTGGTAGTGACAGGTTGTAAGGCATTAGGAGTGGTAGTAATAGGGAGACATGCATTAGGAGTGATAGTGACAGGAAGACAGGCATTAGGAGTGGTAGTTACAAGTTGAAAAGCATTAGGAGTGGTAGTGACAGGGAGACAGGCATTAGGAGTGGTAGTGACAGGGTTAAAGGCATTAGGAGTAGTAGTGACAGGGAGACAAGCATTAGGAGTGGTAGTGACAGGGAAACAAGCATTAGGAGTTGTAGTGACAGTGTTAAATGCATTAGGAGTGGTAGTGACAGGCATTAGGAGTGGTAGTGTCAGGGAGACAGGAATAAGGAGTGGTAGTGACAGTGGGTCAGGCATTAGAAGTGGTAGTGACAGGTTGAAAGGTATTAGAAGTGGAAGTGACAGGGAGACAAGTATTATGAGTGGTAGTGGCATGGTGAAAGGCATTAGGAGTGGTAGTGACATGGAGACAGGCATTAGGAGTGGTAGTGACAGGGCTAGAGGCATTAGGAATGCTATCGACAGTGAGACAGTTATTAGGAGTGGTAGTTAAAGGTTGAAAGGCATTAGGAGTTGTAGTGACAGGGAGACAGGCATTAGGAGTGGTAATGTCAGGGAAAAGACAGGGACAGTGAACGATGCACTGACAGGTTTGAGCGAGGAAGTAAGAGAGATGATAATTTAAGAAGAAAAAGAAATATGAGTGTTAGGAGTGTGAGTTGTGTGAGTGAAAGAAGTAAAAAAGAGAGGACAGGTACATTACAGGAAAGACGGTCAGAAAGAGAAAAAAATAAATGCTGTCGGAAAATAAAAATCGGTAGGAGGTACAGAATTTAATGTACTGTACAGATGCCGATTATACATCTGAAAAGTCAGGATTCAAATACATACCTCTAAGTCCCTGAGACCCTGACAAACAGATGCTCAAGGTTCTTCCTTGATAAAAATGTTGCAGTAATGAAAAACATCATTGACCATAATGATTTAAAGGGGCATTGGGGCCGATTTATGAGCGTATCATGTCCGCCGCACATCGATAAATGCCGACAGCATACGCTGTCGGCATTTATCATTGCACAATCAGTTCTTGTGAACTGCTTGTGCAATGCTGCCCCTGGCAGATCTGCACGCTAGCAGGGGGTTTCAATCAGCCCAAACGTATAGGATGGGGCAAATTGATGTCTGCAGTCTCAGAGCAGGCGGACAAATTATGGAGCAGCGGTCTTTAGACCACTGCTTCATAACAGCTGTTTCCAGCGAGCTCACTTTTTTTGCCAATAGTTTAGACATTAATGGCTGTGTGTTGAGTTATTTTTAGGGGACAACAAATTTACATTATTATAAAGGCTCTACACTCACTACTTTTCATTTTAGCAAAGTGTAATTTCTTCAGTGTTGTCACATGAAAAGATATAGTAAAATATTTACAAAAATGTGAGGGGTGTACTCACTTTGTGAGATACTGTGTATATATATATATATAATATGATAAAACATTTATGCAACATTCATATTTAATAAAAGTTTTAACAATGTATTTGCTGTAAATATTTCACATTCCAATGTTCTGCACATAGCAGAATATGTTCTATTTATTTTTAAATAGCTATTCATGTATATATCTGTATACATCAATACCTCTATATAATCATGTATATATATATATAAATATATATACTGTATATAGGTATAGATATACAGTATAATGTACCAAATACCATCAGATATATATAGAAATATGTATTTAGAATAAATGCAGAACATTGGAATGTGAACTATTCATATTTTTATGTCGGGTTAGCACACATGAGAATATGCGATCGGGTTCGCATGCAATCTTTGTCTTTTTTGCGCTCAGTTAAACACATATTCAAAGTAGTGTGCGCTGATGAACCACCAAACTCCCCAAACCTATAGTCCCTCGCAATAGGAAAGAGCAGAAATAACAAGAAGAATAATATGGCATCCCTTGAATTCCGATTGGCTGATAGGATTCTATAAGCCAATCGGAATTAAGGTAGGAAAAATCCTATTAGCTGATGCAATCAGCCAATAGGATTGAAGTTCAATCCTATTGGCTGATCCAATCAGCCAATAGGATTGAGCTCGCATTCTATTGGCTGTTCCAATCAACCAATAGAATGCAAGCTCAATCCTATTGGCTGATTGCATCAGTCAATAGGATTTTTCCTACCTTAATTCCGATTGGCTGATAGAATCCTATCAGCCAATCGGAATTCAAGGGACGCCATCTTGGATGATGTCATTTAAAGGAACCTTCATTCAGTGTTAGGACGTCGATGGAAGAGGATGCTCCGCATTGGATTTATTGAAGATGGACCCGCTCCACTCCGGATGGAAGAAGATAGAAGATGCCGCCTGGATGAAGACTTCTGCCAGTCTCATGCTGTGTCTGACGGTATGAGAACAAGGCTCCCATTGGATCCTATGGAAGCATGCTTTTATGAGCGCAATGCTTGTGTGCAATTCAAAAGAGAGGTTGCTTTCGCATTGCACCTCATTTGTAATACCAGTACACATTTGCGTGTGCTGGTATTACTAAGTTGAGCGCAAATATTGCTTTTGCTGAAGCAATATTTTTTTTATTTATTTTTTTTAACAATGGTTTTTATTGAGATTTTGTATTGTACAACAAAACATAAAGCATTTCACACATATAATAAATAAATGAGCATTATCTTTTCAGGTAAGAATAACAATGCTGACAGGTGAATACGTGTTATGTTCATAGCATCACAATAGTCAAGAAAATATGAAGCCTGAGGAACCCAACTGGGCAATAATAAACAAGTACTTAATAAAATATATATAGTTTACAATCCCCATAAGTCTCTAAGGCCTAGATTTAGAGTTTTGTCGGTAACGACCCGCGTAGCTAACGCTGGCTTTTTTCTGGCCGCACCTTTTAAATACCTCTGGTATTGAGATTTCACAGAATGGCTGCGTTAGGCTCCAAAAAGGGAGCGTACAGGCATATTTACCGCCACTGCAACTCTCGATACCAGAGTTGCTTACGGACGCGGCCAGCTTCAAAAACGTGCTTGTGCACGATTCCCCCATAGAAAACAATGGGGCTGTTTGAGCTGAAAAAAAAACTAACACCTGCAAAAAAGCCGCGTTCAGCTCCTAACGCAGCCCCATTGTTGTCTATGGGGAAACACTTCCTACGTCTGCACCTAACACCCTAACATGTACCCCGAGTCTAAACACCCCTAACCTTACACTTATTAACCCCTATTCTGCCGCCCCCGCTATCGCTGACCCCTGCATATTATTTTTAACCCCTAATCTGCCGCTCCGTAAACTGCCGCTACTTACATTATCCCTATGTACCCCTAATCTGCTGCCCCTAACACCGCCGACCCCTATATTATATTTATTAACCCCTAATCTGCCCCCCACAACGTCGCCTCCACCTGCCTACACTTATTAACCCCTAATCTGCCGAGCGGACCGCACCGCTATTATAATAAAGTTATTAACCCCTAATCCGCCTCACTAACCCTATAATAAATAGTATTAACCCCTAATCTGCCCTCCCTAACATCGCCGACACCTAACTTCAAACATTAACCCCTAATCTGCCGACTGGAGCTCACCGCTATTCTAATAAATGTATTAACCCCTAAAGCTAAGTCTAACCCTAACACTAACACCCCCCTAAGTTAAATATAATTTAAATCTAACGAAATTAATTAACTCTTATTAAATAAATTATTCCTATTTAAAGCTAAATACTTACCTGTAAAATAAATCCTAATATAGCTACAATATAAATTATATTTATATTATAGCTATTTTAGGATTTATATTTATTTTACAGGTAACTTTGTATTTATTTTAACCAGGTACAATAGCTATTAAATAGTTAAGAACTATTTAATAGCTAAAATAGTTAAAATAATTACAAAATTACCTGTAAAATAAATCCTAACCTAAGTTACAATTAAACCTAACACTACACTATCAATAAATTAATTAAATAAAATACCCACAATTACCTACAATTAAACCTAACACTACACTATCAATAAATTAATTAAATACAATATCTACAAATAAATACAATGAAATAAACTAACTAAAGTACAAAAAATAAAAAAGAACTAAATTACAAAAAATAAAAAAATATTTACAAACATCAGAAAAATATTAAAACAATTTTAAACTAATTACACCTACTCTAAGCCCCCTAATAAAATAACAAAGACCCCCAAAATAAAAAAAATGCCCTACCCTATTCTAAATTACTAAAGTTCAAAGCTCTTTTACCTTACCAGCCCTGAATAGGGCCCTTTGCGGGGCATGCCCCAAAGAATTCAGCTCTTTTGCCTGTAAAAAAAACACATACAATACCCCCCCAACATTACAACCCACCACCCACATACCCCTAATCTAACCCAAACCCCCCTTAAATAAACCTAACACTAAGCCCCTGAAGATCTTCCTACCTTATCTTCACCATACCAGGTTCACCGATCGATCCAGAAGAGCTCCTCCGATGTCTTGATCCAAGCCCAAGCGGGGGGCTGAAGATGTCCATGATCCGACTGAAGTCTTCATCCAAGTGGGAGCTGAAGAGGTCCATGATCCGGCTGAAGTCTTCTATCAACGGCATCTTCAATCTTCTTTCTTCCGGATCCATGTTCATCTTGCAGACCTCCGACGCGGAACATCCTGCTGGCCCGACGGACTACCGACGAATGAAGGCTCCTTTAAGGGACGTCATCCAAGATGGCATCCCTCGAATTCCGATTAGCCAATAGAATGCGAGCTCAATCTGATTGGCTGATCGAATCGGCCAATCGGATTGAACTTGATTCTGATTGGCTGATTCCATCAGCCAATCAGAATTTTCCTACCTTAATTCCGATTGGCTGATAGAATCCTATCAGCCAATCGGAATTCGAGGGACGCCATCTTGGATGACGTCCCTTAAAGGAGCCTTCATTCGTCGGTAGTCCGTCGGGCCAGCAGGATGTTCCGTGTCGGAGGTCTGCAAGATGAACATGGATCCGGAAGAAAGAAGATTGAAGATGCCGTTGATAGAAGACTTCAGCCGGATCATGGACCTCTTCAGCTCCCGCTTGGATGAAGACTTCAGCCGGATCATGGACATCTTCAGCCCCCCGCTTGGGCTTGGATCAAGACATCGGAGGAGCTCTTCTGGATCGATCGGTGAACCTGGTATGGTGAAGATAAGGTAGGAAGATCTTCAGGGGCTTAGTGTTAGGTTTATTTAAGGGGGGTTTGGGTTAGATTAGGGGTATGTGGGTGGTGGGTTGTAATGTTGGGGGGGGGTATTGTATGTGTTTTTTTTACAGGCAAAAGAGCTGAATTCTTTGGGGCATGCCCCGCAAAGGGCCCTGTTCAGGGCTGGTAAGGTAAAAGAGCTTTGAACTTTAGTAATTTAGAATAGGGTAGGGCATTTTTTTATTTTGGGGGTCTTTGTTATTTTATTAGGGGGCTTAGAGTAGGTGTAATTAGTTTAAAATTGTAATATTTTTCTGATGTTTGTAAATATTTTTTTATTTTTTGTAACTTAGTTCTTTTTTATTTTTTGTACTTTATTTAGTTTATTTCATTGTATTTATTTGTAGATATTGTATTTAATTAATTTATTGATAGTGTAGTGTTAGGTTTAATTGTAGGTAATTGTAGGTATTTTATTTAATTAATTTATTGATAGTGTAGAGTTAGGTTTAATTGTAACTTAGGTTAGGATTTATTTTACAGGTAATTTTGTAATTATTTTAACTATTTTAGCTATTAAATAGTTCTTAAATATTTAATAGCTATTGTACCTGGTTAAAATAAATACAAAGTTGCCTGTAAAATAAATATTAATCCTAAAATAGCTATAATATAATTATAATTTATGTTGTAGCTATATTAGGGTTTATTTTACAGGTAAGTATTTAGATTTAAATAGGAATAATTTATTTAATAAGAGTTAATTTATTTTGTTAAAATAAAATTATATTTAACTTAGGGGGGTGTTAGGGTTAAAATTAGCTTTAGGGGTTAAAAATTTTATTAGAGTAGCGGTGAGCTCCGATCGGCAGATTAGGGGTTAATACTTGAAGTTAGATGTCGGCGATGTTAGGGAGGGCAGATTAGGGGTTAATACTATTTATTATAGGGTTATTGAGGCGGGAGTGAGGCGGATTAGGGGTTAATAACTTTATTATAGTAGCGGTGCGGTCCGCTCTGCAGATTAGGGGTTAATAAGTGTAGGCAGGTGGAGGCGACGTTGAGGTGGGCAGATTAGGGGTTAATAAATATAATATAGGGGTCGGCGGTGTTAGGGGCAGCAGATTAGGGGTACATAGCTATAATGTAGCTGGCGGCGGCGTGCAGACAGCAGATTAGGGGTTAATAATAATATGCAGGGGTCAGCGATAGCGGGGGCGGCAGATTAGGGGTTAATAAATATAATATAGGGGTCGCGGTGTTAGGGGCAGCAGATTAGGGGTACATAAGTATAACGTAGGTGGCGGTCGGCAGATTAGGGGTTAAAAAAATTTATTAGAGTGGCGGCGATGTGGGGGGCCTCGGTTTAGGGGTACATAGGTAGTTTATGGGTGTTAGTGTACTTTAGAGCACAGTAGTTAAGAGCTTTATGAACCGGCGTTAGCCCAGAAATCTCTTAACTACTGACTTTTATCTGCGGCTGGAGTTTTGTCGTTAGAATTCTAACGCTCACTTCAGACACGACTCTAAATACCGGAGTTAGAAAGATCCCATTGAAAAGATAGGATACGCAAATGACGTAAGGGGATCTGCGGTATGGAAAAGTCGCGGCTGGAAAGTGAGCGTTAGACCCTTTCCTGACTGACTCCAAATACCGGCGGTAGCCTAAAACCAGCGTTAGGAGCCTCTAACGCTGGTTTTGACGGCTACCGCCAAACTCTAAATCTAGGCCTAAGAAACTAAAAAGCGAAGACTTACGCTAGAAGTGACAAAGTAAAAAATGTCAACCTGTATATGAAAAGCATGAGATTAGACAATCTGTATAACAGAAACATCTGAAATATGAGTAAAAAGATTGGACAAGCATGAATGAAACCTCCTTTTTTCTTTTAAGACATAGTTATGAATTAACTACTGCACTTGTCAGTCTTGGATCAATTTTATTATAAATGTTATATCAAATGGTAGTTATTTAGGATCAATTTATAAAGATACAAATGTATGTATGGTTAGCTGAATTGTTGAGTGAGATATTAAGCAAAAGGGTACAGCGGTCAAGAGCCGCTCGTATAAAAGGGGGAGGGGGGGCATTGCCTTCTAGTTCCGATATATGTATCCTCCTAAGAGTAAGATGACCAGTATTGGTCTTAAGTAAATGGTAGGGTACTGGTGTTTTTTATGTGTTGATAGTTAGATAATAGCAAATAAAAATACAAACATTCAAAACCATGTAACTGGGTGTCCACATTTGACTAAAGGATATTAGCTAGTGGCTATTTGGTATATAGTTTTATATAAGGATATGGAAAAAAGAAAATGGCCTAGGTGCTCCAATAAAAGGTTAAGTATGAGGGTCTTTATTGGCAAATTGGTGGGTTACATCTATGTGTAATAGATTACTAGACATTGTACCATGTTACTATACACGAGTTGAGATAAAATATATCAGGTTACTGGTTCTAACAAATACATTAACTAGAAATTGGTAGAAAATGATAAGCCACTTTCAAGAATCTACTCAAGATAACTGCTCTATGTACATGTTATATATAACAGAATTGAGTTGTTTAAAAATATCACAGTGATGAAAAAGAAAAGCAAAAGAAACCTCTGAATTTAGTTATATATCTATTGTTAATAAGGTGCATGTCTCCATTAAACTTCCAATACACAAACTAATGATGGGAAAGCAAAGTAAAGCCTCAGTTTACATGCTATTAGCTTATAGTCAAGGCAGTCCTAAATATCCTGGGGCAGAACTACAAATACAAACACAGAGAAACAGAAGGTATCAAAGCAAATGGGAAGAGAAAGTCCATGCTGACCTATCAGTAAGGAGGACTATTTATAAAGCTGTTATGTAGGAGCAACATGGATCATCAAAGAATAGGTAACTATGTACCCCGTAGTGTAGAATTGTCAGGATCCCTACAGTCAACCAACACCTCTCTTATGTAGCCAATCCAGACTAAGTATATAGGGCAAGAAAGTGTAGGTCTGTTGGTATAAAGATCACAACAAAACAGGTAGCTTCAGGCTCCTGAGATTATTGCATATTAGCGGGATCAAACAAATATATGTCCCCTTAGTAGTGCGCTGCCTTCCACAACTTCCAGCACGTTGCCGGGAACTTCCTGCCTCTCTGCAGTGCTATAGTCTGAAATTTGGTTGAATTGCTGTCGCTTACCAGGAGACCAGCCGCATTATCCTGGTACACGAATAGAGAGGGCTCTGCCTGAGATCTACATTGCTGCAAGACGACACCAGATTTAACTGTAGCATGACAGTTTCCACATTCCCATTTAAGTAGGGTAGGTTTCTGCTCCACTTCTGTCTCACTAGTCTGCAGTAAGCAGCTCTGATTGGGGTCTGTCATAGGATAATAGGTATCTTCAGTAGCTAGAGGTTCCGTATGCTGCATGATGTCACCCCCTCTTTCTGCCATCTTAAGTGCACTATTATATCCTTCCACACTTGGAACTCTGATTATCTGTGTGAGTTCATTAAAACTTTCATGCATCTGCAGGTCTCACTTCATGAGAAGTGCCTGTATCAGTGGTGCTGCTCCTCCTCCATGTTCATGCCAAAATGTGTAGTTAGCGTGGTCTCTAGTCCTCAGCTGCAGTGGCTATCAAAGTAATGTGGAAGAGCACAGTAAATTATAATATTAATTTGCATACAAAGAGAGAAGCGCTCTACCAGGAACGAACAACAGCTCAGTGGCTTGTTCTATGGCGATTTACCACCCGGAAGCAGCCTCTTTTAGACCAGTGTGCTTTTCACAGAAGAAAACTTTCCTGAAGTATATCAGTCTGATCCCGCCAAGTAAGGTCAGTCCAGCCCCGAAATACCAGGCAATTCTCCTCTGAACAAGGAACATGACAACCCCAGACGATCGTTTCGGCCTCCTATGGGCCTCGTCAGTGAGGTGCAGCCACATTCCTCTAAGCACACTGGGCAAGGAGTCCACGTCTGGTTTCCCCCATCACCCATAGGGAGACTTCCCCAGGGTCATAATAATTTGCATACAAAGAGAGAAGCGCTCTACCAGGAACGAACAACAGCTCAGTGGCTTGTTCTATGGCGATTTACCACCCGGAAGCAGCCTCTTTTAGACCAGTGTGCTTTTCACAGAAGAAAACTTTCCTGAAGTATATCAGTCTGATCCCGCCAAGTAAGGTCAGTCCAGCCCAGAAATACCAGGCAATTCTCCTCTGAACAAGGAACATGACAACCCCAGACGATCGTTTCGGCCTCCTATGGGCCTCGTCAGTGAGGTGCAGCCACATTCCTCTAAGCACACTGGGCAAGGAGTCCACGTCTGGTTTCCCCCATCACCCATAGGGAGACTTCCCCAGGGTCATAATAATTTGCATACAAAGAGAGAAGCGCTCTACCAGGAACGAACAACAGCTCAGTGGCTTGTTCTATGGCGATTTACCACCCGGAAGCAGCCTCTTTTAGACCAGTGTGCTTTTCACAGAAGAAAACTTTCCTGAAGTATATCAGTCAGATCCCGCCAAGTAAGGTCAGTCCAGCCCCGAAATACCAGGCAATTCTCCTCTGAACAAGGAACATGACAACCCCAGACGATCGTTTCGGCCTCCTATGGGCCTCGTCAGTGAGGTGCAGCCACATTCCTCTAAGCACACTGGGCAAGGAGTCCACGTCTGGTTTCCCCCATCACCCATAGGGAGACTTCCCCAGGGTCATAATAATTTGCATACAAAGAGAGAAGCGCTCTACCAGGAACGAACAACAGCTCAGTGGCTTGTTCTATGGCGATTTACCACCCGGAAGCAGCCTCTTTTAGACCAGTGTGCTTTTCACAGAAGAAAACTTTCCTGAAGTATATCAGTCTGATCCCGCCAAGTAAGGTCAGTCCAGCCCCGAAATACCAGGCAATTCTCCTCTGAACAAGGAACATGACAACCCCAGACGATCGTTTCGGCCTCCTATGGGCCTCGTCAGTGAGGTGCAGCCACATTCCTCTAAGCACACTGGGCAAGGAGTCCACGTCTGGTTTCCCCCATCACCCATAGGGAGACTTCCCCAGGGTCATAATAATTTGCATACAAAGAGAGAAGCGCTCTACCAGGAACGAACAACAGCTCAGTGGCTTGTTCTATGGCGATTTACCACCCGGAAGCAGCCTCTTTTAGACCAGTGTGCTTTTCACAGAAGAAAACTTTCCTGAAGTATATCAGTCTGATCCCGCCAAGTAAGGTCAGTCCAGCCCCGAAATACCAGGCAATTCTCCTCTGAACAAGGAACATGACAACCCCAGACGATCGTTTCGGCCTCCTATGGGCCTCGTCAGTGAGGTGCAGCCACATTCCTCTAAGCACCCTGGGCAAGGAGTCCACGTCTGGTTTCCCCCATCACCCATAGGGAGACTTCCCCAGGGTCATAATAATTTGCATACAAAGAGAGAAGCGCTCTACCAGGAACGAATAACAGCTCAGTGGCTTGTTCTATGGCGATTTACCACCCGGAAGCAGCCTCTTTTAGACCAGTGTGCTTTTCACAGAAGAAAACTTTCCTGAAGTATATCAGTCTGATCCCGCCAAGTAAGGTCAGTCCAGCCCCGAAATACCAGGCAATTCTCCTCTGAACCAGGAACATGACAACCCCAGACGATCGTTTCGGCCTCCTATGGGCCTCGTCAGTGAGGTGCAGCCACATTCCTCTAAGCACACTGGGCAAGGAGTCCACGTCTGGTTTCCCCCATCACCCATAGGGAGACTTCCCCAGGGTCATAATAATTTGCATACAAAGAGAGAAGCGCTCTACCAGGAACGAACAACAGCTCAGTGGCTTGTTCTATGGCGATTTACCACCCGGAAGCAGCCTCTTTTAGACCAGTGTGCTTTTCACAGAAGAAAACTTTCCTGAAGTATATCAGTCTGCTCCCGCCAAGTAAGGTCAGTCCAGCCCCGAAATACCAGGCAATTCTCCTCTGAACAAGGAACATGACAACCCCAGACGATCGTTTCGGCCTCCTATGGGCCTCGTCAGTGAGGTGCAGCCACATTCCTCTAAGCACACTGGGCAAGGAGTCCACGTCTGGTTTCCCCCATCACCCATAGGGAGACTTCCCCAGGGTCATAATAATTTGCATACAAAGAGAGAAGCGCTCTACCAGGAACGAACAACAGCTCAGTGGCTTGTTCTATGGCGATTTACCACCCGGAAGCAGCCTCTTTTAGACCAGTGTGCTTTTCACAGAAGAAAACTTTCCTGAAGTATATCAGTCAGATCCCGCCAAGTAAGGTCAGTCCAGCCCCGAAATACCAGGCAATTCTCCTCTGAACAAGGAACATGACAACCCCAGACGATCGTTTCGGCCTCCTATGGGCCTCGTCAGTGAGGTGCAGCCACATTCCTCTAAGCACACTGGGCAAGGAGTCCACGTCTGGTTTCCCCCATCACCCATAGGGAGACTTCCCCAGGGTCATAATAATTTGCATACAAAGAGAGAAGTGCTCTACCAGGAACGAACAACAGCTCAGTGGCTTGTTCTATGGCGATTTACCACCCGGAAGCAGCCTCTTTTAGACCAGTGTGCTTTTCACAGAAGAAAACTTTCCTGAAGTATATCAGTCTGATCCCGCCAAGTAAGGTCAGTCCAGCCCCGAAATACCAGGCAATTCTCCTCTGAACAAGGAACATGACAACCCCAGACGATCGTTTCGGCCTCCTATGGGCCTCGTCAGTGAGGTGCAGCCACATTCCTCTAAGCACACTGGGCAAGGAGTCCACGTCTGGTTTCCCCCATCACCCATAGGGAGACTTCCCCAGGGTCATAATAATTTGCATACAAAGAGAGAAGCGCTCTACCAGGAACGAACAACAGCTCAGTGGCTTGTTCTATGGCGATTTACCACCCGGAAGCAGCCTCTTTTAGACCAGTGTGCTTTTCACAGAAGAAAACTTTCCTGAAGTATATCAGTCTGATCCCGCCAAGTAAGGTCAGTCCAGCCCCGAAATACCAGGCAATTCTCCTCTGAACAAGGAACATGACAACCCCAGACGATCGTTTCGGCCTCCTATGGGCCTCGTCAGTGAGGTGCAGCCACATTCCTCTAAGCACACTGGGCAAGGAGTCCACGTCTGGTTTCCCCCATCACCCATAGGGAGACTTCCCCAGGGTCATAATAATTTGCATACAAAGAGAGAAGCGCTCTACCAGGAACGAACAACAGCTCAGTGGCTTGTTCTATGGCGATTTACCACCCGGAAGCAGCCTCTTTTAGACCAGTGTGCTTTTCACAGAAGAAAACTTTCCTGAAGTATATCAGTCTGATCCCGCCAAGTAAGGTCAGTCCAGCCCAGAAATACCAGGCAATTCTCCTCTGAACAAGGAACATGACAACCCCAGACGATCGTTTCGGCCTCCTATGGGCCTCGTCAGTGAGGTGCAGCCACATTCCTCTAAGCACACTGGGCAAGGAGTCCACGTCTGGTTTCCCCCATCACCCATAGGGAGACTTCCCCAGGGTCATAATAATTTGCATACAAAGAGAGAAGCGCTCTACCAGGAACGAACAACAGCTCAGTGGCTTGTTCTATGGCGATTTACCACCCGGAAGCAGCCTCTTTTAGACCAGTGTGCTTTTCACAGAAGAAAACTTTCCTGAAGTATATCAGTCTGATCCCGCCAAGTAAGATCAGTCCAGCCCCGAAATACCAGGCAATTCTCCTCTGAACAAGGAACATGACAACCCCAGACGATCGTTTCGGCCTCCTATGGGCCTCGTCAGTGAGGTGCAGCCACATTCCTCTAAGCACACTGGGCAAGGAGTCCACGTCTGGTTTCCCCCATCACCCATAGGGAGACTTCCCCAGGGTCATAATAATTTGCATACAAAGAGAGAAGCGCTCTACCAGGAACGAACAACAGCTCAGTGGCTTGTTCTATGGCGATTTACCACCCGGAAGCAGCCTCTTTTAGACCAGTGTGCTTTTCACAGAAGAAAACTTTCCTGAAGTATATCAGGGGAAGTCTCCCTATGGGTGATGGGGGAAACCAGACGTGGACTCCTTGCCCAGTGTGCTTAGAGGAATGTGGCTGCACCTCACTGACGAGGCCCATAGGAGGCCGAAACGATCGTCTGGGGTTGTCATGTTCCTTGTTCAGAGGAGAATTGCCTGGTATTTCGGGGCTGGACTGACCTTACTTGGCAGGATCAGACTGATATACTTCAGGAAAGTTTTCTTCTGTGAAAAGCACACTGGTCTAAAAGAGGCTGCTTCCGGGTGGTAAATCGCCATAGAACAAGCCACTGAGCTGTTGTTCGTTCCTGGTAGAGCGCTTCTCTCTTTGTATGCAAATTATTATGACCCTGGGGAAGTCTCCCTATGGGTGATGGGGGAAACCAGACGTGGACTCCTTGCCCAGTGTGCTTAGAGGAATGTGGCTGCACCTCACTGACGAGGCCCATAGGAGGCCGAAACGATCGTCTGGGGTTGTCATGTTCCTTGTTCAGAGGAGAATTGCCTGGTATTTCGGGGCTGGACTGACCTTACTTGGCAGGATCAGACTGATATACTTCAGGAAAGTTTTCTTCTGTGAAAAGCACACTGGTCTAAAAGAGGCTGCTTCCGGGTGGTAAATCGCCATAGAACAAGCCACTGAGCTGTTGTTCGTTCCTGGTAGAGCGCTTCTCTCTTTGTATGCAAATTATTATGACCCTGGGGAAGTCTCCCTATGGGTGATGGGGGAAACCAGACGTGGACTCCTTGCCCAGTGTGCTTAGAGGAATGTGGCTGCACCTCACTGACGAGGCCCATAGGAGGCCGAAACGATCGTCTGGGGTTGTCATGTTCCTTGTTCAGAGGAGAATTGCCTGGTATTTCGGGGCTGGACTGACCTTACTTGGCAGGATCAGACTGATATACTTCAGGAAAGTTTTCTTCTGTGAAAAGCACACTGGTCTAAAAGAGGCTGCTTCCGGGTGGTAAATCGCCATAGAACAAGCCACTGAGCTGTTGTTCGTTCCTGGTAGAGCGCTTCTCTCTTTGTATGCAAATTATTATGACCCTGGGGAAGTCTCCCTATGGGTGATGGGGGAAACCAGACGTGGACTCCTTGCCCAGTGTGCTTAGAGGAATGTGGCTGCACCTCACTGACGAGGCCCATAGGAGGCCGAAACGATCGTCTGGGGTTGTCATGTTCCTTGTTCAGAGGAGAATTGCCTGGTATTTCGGGGCTGGACTGACCTTACTTGGCAGGATCAGACTGATATACTTCAGGAAAGTTTTCTTCTGTGAAAAGCACACTGGTCTAAAAGAGGCTGCTTCCGGGTGGTAAATCGCCATAGAACAAGCCACTGAGCTGTTGTTCGTTCCTGGTAGAGCGCTTCTCTCTTTGTATGCAAATTATTATGACCCTGGGGAAGTCTCCCTATGGGTGATGGGGGAAACCAGACGTGGACTCCTTGCCCAGTGTGCTTAGAGGAATGTGGCTGCACCTCACTGACGAGGCCCATAGGAGGCCGAAACGATCGTCTGGGGTTGTCATGTTCCTTGTTCAGAGGAGAATTGCCTGGTATTTCGGGGCTGGACTGACCTTACTTGGCAGGATCAGACTGATATACTTCAGGAAAGTTTTCTTCTGTGAAAAGCACACTGGTCTAAAAGAGGCTGCTTCCGGGTGGTAAATCGCCATAGAACAAGCCACTGAGCTGTTGTTCGTTCCTGGTAGAGCGCTTCTCTCTTTGTATGCAAATTATTATGACCCTGGGGAAGTCTCCCTATGGGTGATGGGGGAAACCAGACGTGGACTCCTTGCCCAGTGTGCTTAGAGGAATGTGGCTGCACCTCACTGACGAGGCCCATAGGAGGCCGAAACGATCGTCTGGGGTTGTCATGTTCCTTGTTCAGAGGAGAATTGCCTGGTATTTCGGGGCTGGACTGACCTTACTTGGCAGGATCAGACTGATATACTTCAGGAAAGTTTTCTTCTGTGAAAAGCACACTGGTCTAAAAGAGGCTGCTTCCGGGTGGTAAATCGCCATAGAACAAGCCACTGAGCTGTTGTTCGTTCCTGGTAGAGCGCTTCTCTCTTTGTATGCAAATTATTATGACCCTGGGGAAGTCTCCCTATGGGTGATGGGGGAAACCAGACGTGGACTCCTTGCCCCTTGTGCTTAGAGGAATGTGGCTGCACCTCACTGACGAGGCCCATAGGAGGCCGAAACGATCGTCTGGGGTTGTCATGTTCCTTGTTCAGAGGAGAATTGCCTGGTATTTCGGGGCTGGACTGACCTTACTTGGCAGGATCAGACTGATATACTTCAGGAAAGTTTTCTTCTGTGAAAAGCACACTGGTCTAAAAGAGGCTGCTTCCGGGTGGTAAATCGCCATAGAACAAGCCACTGAGCTGTTGTTCGTTCCTGGTAGAGCGCTTCTCTCTTTGTATGCAAATTATTATGACCCTGGGGAAGTCTCCCTATGGGTGATGGGGGAAACCAGACGTGGACTCCTTGCCCAGTGTGCTTAGAGGAATGTGGCTGCACCTCACTGACGAGGCCCATAGGAGGCCGAAACGATCGTCTGGGGTTGTCATGTTCCTTGTTCAGAGGAGAATTGCCTGGTATTTCGGGGCTGGACTGACCTTACTTGGCAGGATCAGACTGATATACTTCAGGAAAGTTTTCTTCTGTGAAAAGCACACTGGTCTAAAAGAGGCTGCTTCCGGGTGGTAAATCGCCATAGAACAAGCCACTGAGCTGTTGTTCGTTCCTGGTAGAGCGCTTCTCTCTTTGTATGCAAATTATTATGACCCTGGGGAAGTCTCCCTATGGGTGATGGGGGAAACCAGACGTGGACTCCTTGCCCAGTGTGCTTAGAGGAATGTGGCTGCACCTCACTGACGAGGCCCATAGGAGGCCGAAACGATCGTCTGGGGTTGTCATGTTCCTTGTTCAGAGGAGAATTGCCTGGTATTTCGGGGCTGGACTGACCTTACTTGGCAGGATCAGACTGATATACTTCAGGAAAGTTTTCTTCTGTGAAAAGCACACTGGTCTAAAAGAGGCTGCTTCCGGGTGGTAAATCGCCATAGAACAAGCCACTGAGCTGTTGTTCGTTCCTGGTAGAGCGCTTCTCTCTTTGTATGTAAATTATAATATTGGCAGACCAATAGATCTAGAGTATGAGCAGATTTTACCCTTTGTGTCCGGGGGGGGGGGGTATTAAGAACTCGTGTGAGGGCCTCCCCCGGAGCTCATGACATGCTAAATCAGGTCCTGGAAAGCTCAAAAAGACGCTCTTGGTATAATGGATCTCCCACGTTATAAGGTAGCTGAATGTTACAAATATGGGAAAGAATGAGAAATATCTTCTAGAAAACTTGATGAACAATTAGACTTTTAAACGGAGCTTCATGAAATGTGACTGTTCATGGCCGCTTCCTAGCCACGCCCCCCCCCCCCCCCCCCCGAAGCAATATTTTGAGCTCAATTTGTAATATGGCCCAAAATGTTTTGTGTGATTTCTCTCTGTGGCAGCAAGTTTTTGATCACTAGACCCTAAATGAGCCCACCTCTGATCTCATAAGATGTGTTATGTAAAGATTGCAGAGACACCCAAATGTATGGGTTACAGTATATCTGATTTTAACAATATAGCGATAGTGTACAGGTAAAATTTGGAGATAAAAAAAAACACTAACTTAATTTGGAGTGATTATAGTTACACCTACCAATGGACTCAAGTAAGCAACAGTCCATAACAGTATACGAGTCTGCAAGTGTGAAATAGTTGAAGTACAATATCTTGTTAGTTCTGTTGGTGCTCTACAAATAATTTATAATAATAATAATAATAATAATAACAGTTATGGAAGACACTCTGAAAGTTCTTATTCCAATATATCCTCTACACAGCCAGCAGTCACTAGACTTGCAATAAAAAAAACACATCTCGAGCTCCCTTTCTAAAGATAAAATGGCAAGAGGAAAGATTTTAAATTGGAATTTTTACTATGGAGGCCATTTTATTTTTTGCTGTCCCTTCTAGATCAGTTGTTTTACAAGAGGAGAACACATGGAAACTCCATATGCATCAACCTATTTTGTGTCAGTATTTCTAAATGTATGTTAGAAATGAAAATGAAAGCTTGAGTTGAGTACTGGAGGGCAGTGGAAAGGTATTTGGATGTATCATATCTTGTCAGTTTCTATTTGTGTCCCTAGTGAGGTTTACCCACAGTTTCCTCTAGGGAAAGCTGTTTGTGCCACTGGATGTGCAACTAGTTTAACCTGACAGTGCAGCCCTTTTCTATATTTTGTAAATAAATAAAAAATAAATATAATTCAACTTTTTAATATTTATAAATTGATTTTAATGTTGTAAATGCACTAATAATAAAAGTTTAGCATTTAGTGAAAGGCTACAAGCGTTCTTTACCCAAATGCTTACTAATTTTATTACCCAAATGTTGTACTAATTGGAATAATAATTGACATAAATAATATTATGTGCAAATTAAATATGCAGTATAATCAGTCAAAATAGCATTTGCAAAAATTGTTATATTAATAAACATGTCAGCATTTAATTTAATTTTTGCATACTATTTATAATATTTGTCCTTGTCATATTAGTAAAATATAATGGTATTTTTCCACATATACTTCAGTTCTGAATCTTTATTAGAGTTCCTATGGTTCCATGCTCAAGAATATGACAGATTCACGTTTATCCTAAATATCTGAATGCCTGAGGCACAAGACTCACTTTCATTTTATTCTCTTTCCTACCCGGCTTTTAGCCCAGGGATAGTTTAATACTTCATGTGGGAGGCATGACCTTCAGGTCTACAGAGCAAGGTTCAACGTCAGCTAATGTAATTGTTCTTTTACTCTCTTCTTTTCTCTCATGACCTTTCCTATGCAGATAAATTTCCTAAGCTTTAGAAGAACATTGTGCATTTCATTATAGCATTACAAATATCATATGTGAAGTAAGAATGTGTGTATATGTATCTAGATAATATATTTTTAGACATCACATATTTTAGCAACATTTAGTGTCAAATGTTTTTTTTTACTTTCTGCTTTTTGTGAAACTAAAAGTTATTTTTCTGATGAAGTAACTACAAAGTCCATTAAAGAAAATAAGCACTTTAGAACAGGTCACTTATTAATTCCCTTTTACCAGTTATAGATTTTAGTTCAGTATCTTTATTTTTGTATCCCATGTATAATAAAAAAAAATCTCACCAGCATGAGTATTACATAAAACTCTTATTAAATATTAGTGATCTAACATGCTTCATGTGCTTGAAAGAATCTTTACTGATTAAAAATTATTTTTTGAAGCCTGTATGCTTTAATGTTTCTTAAAGTTTGGTTGCACATTATGAATAATTTATTTGAACTTTGAAAAATCAGAATTATTGTTATATCATTAAATGTGTTTATAGATAGATAGATAGATAGATAGATAGATAGATGATAGATAGATAGATAGATAGATAGATAGATAGATAGATAGATAAGATTCTTAACTAGTCTGTCACCTCTGAGGTGGCGGACAGCCCGATCGGAAACGATTGGGTTGATTGACACCCCCTGCTAGCGGCCGATTGGCCACGAATGTGCAGGCAGCATTGCACAAGCATTTCATAAAAAATGCTTGTGCAATGATAAATGCCCACAGCATATGCATGATTTGCTTGCACTTTGATAATTCGGGCCCTAGGTCTGAGAAAAACAGTTAGATGTATTTTTTTAAAGTTGCATTAGTAGTTTAAATAGTGACAAAATAAGTATAAAGTTTCAATGTCTATAAAACAATATGAGCTGCCATGTTGTAACTTAGGTTATTTTCTATGCTGTGGCCAATTAGAGACAATTAAAACTAGGTCACTAGAGTGTGCAGCTGATGGCTGTGTGGAATATAACAGTGTTCTGTCCTTTTATTTCTAACAGGAACTGAAATGCTAACAATTTCAGAATAGAATTACAGGAAAGGGGGACAATATAAATATTCTCATATTTTACCCCTTCAAAAGTTCTGGTTAGTGATGTTCTGCTATTTCGCATTAATGGAATTCCAAGGGATAGTCTAGTCAAAATTAAACTTTTATGATTCAGATAGAGCATGCAATTTTAAGCAACTTTCTAATTTACTCCTATTATCATTTTTTTTTCCATTCTCTTGGTATCTTTATTTTAAAAAGCTGGAATGTAAGCTTAGGAGCCGGCCCAGTTTTGGTTCAGCACCCTGGTTAGCGCTTGCTGATTGATGGCTACATTTAGACACCAATCAGCAAGCGCTGCCCAGGTGCTGAACCAAAAATGTATACTGTATACATACAGAGGTGGAAAAATAAAACGATGGCTTACTAGTCAGAGGTTAAAAGCTACTAGCCCAGAGAGAAAAAGTAAGTAGTCCAGTCAAACTTAAAGATAAGAAATAAGTCAAATTCCCAAGTTGTCCGCTGCAATTTATAATTCGTCTGGTACCACTAGAAATATTAAGCCCTATATATATATATAGTATATCACATGCCTGAAGAAGCCTAATCAGATTAAGTTCTGGGTGAAACACGTGTCGCAGTTTGTTTCAAAGCTTTTGATTAGCCTGGTTTGAATACTGTGGTCCGGTAAGTGGAGAAGTTTGGGAGATCAACACCTAGAGGCTACTAAGGAAGTCTGGAGGAGCTGGTAAGAATTTTATCACCCCCGCAGCGGACCATAGCCAATATGTCAGCACAGGATACCGTTACCACTCTAGGAGGACTGAATATACCAGTAGCCACATGCTTCCATTTGCATGCTATACTTGAGACTCTGCAATTTGTTTTGCTGCTTCTATTTCTGCATGGATTGCTAACACACTTACTGCATTCACTTCATCAATGCTTGCTGAGTGGAATACAACTAACTTCACCTTATCACACTTTCACTCTGTATACTAAGCAAATTATGCATGGCCCTTGCAATACAGCGTAACCCTTGCGTAACATATATATGATCATATAGCTACATAATTGCTCTGCATGTCATACAGCATTAAGTGTTCCTAACTTATGCATGCTCTACATTGACTTTTTTGATACTTTGATCTTTGATGAACTGCTGTATTTAAGATACAAGGGGACTTTGTATCTAGTGCCACATTGTTGTATCCTTGCATTAGTGAAGCTGTAAATAATTATCTTTTTGATTGTATGTATTTTCCTTGGGAGTCTCATGTAATGTTTTTACTTATTAATGTTCTTATTTATGTGTTTAATTTATCAACATTTAATAGCATCCACTGAATATAAGTGGTTTAATAAATGTTAAATTTTTGGATTTTGAACCTCACCTCTCCTTGATCATTCCACCTGAGTGTGTGATTTTTTTCATTGATGATTTTATGAGTGAGTGCTGGATAAAGGTTTTCTGGTTTATCTCTTTTTATGAATGAGTTGAATTTTTGAACCTCCGTGCACCAAAGGGTATATACTATTTTTAACCCTTTGTACTCACATATTATTAGACCCTTGATAGCTGGTATATTTTATTTTATATATATATATATATATATATATATATAAATATACTGAATATATATATATATATATACAGTATATATATATTATATATATATATATATATATATATATATATATATATATATATATATATATATATATATATATATATATATATATATAAAAGAAAGATTGGTTAGTGGTGAGGTACGGGTTAACTTGTACTTAGCTTTGGAGTTTGAACGCTGTCGTCCATACAGCGTGAAGCAGGTTGTGCATCCGGAGATCAACACACAGCGTGAGGAAATCCACTTTGAGCAATCCGCTCTAAGCACATATATCAAAAAGGAAAACTCCCAAAAGTGTAAATAATTGTGGCCATAGAAGACAAAGTTATAGCAAACAGTGTAGGCTGAGGTTAAGCACTATGCACAAGCACCTTAAGTAAAACCATTGAGGACATTTTTATTCAATATACATTAAAAAGTCACACAAAGTCTATACAGACACAAACTCACGGATAGGTGAAAGACAAGGGGAGGAGTGACGTCTTCTGACGCGTTTCACACCGGTTGCCGCTTTTTCAAAGATAGTTTGAGAGTTTCTCAGGATGAATTTAAGTAGCCACATTGGAACAAAAACACGCCGTCAAACAAACTGACATTCGTGTCAATTATGCAAATTTCCACAACGCCAAAGACTCGTCATATAGCTCGCTAGAAATATATATGTAATATCATCTATTAGCAATTCAGAGAAAAGCACAAGTCGATTGCAGCGGAGGAGTGCATAATGGAGACACAGACTTAAAGGCAGACACACAATATAAACGCTATAATAAACATATCAAATTAGAACTAAACAAAGTGTTACATATTTATGGATCAGTATCATATAAAACAGGTACTTTAAGGAAATTTTTGATCATATATACAGCAAAAAATAACTTTAAAGTTACAAATACTTTCTGTTATTTCACATTTCTAATTTGTTAGTTGTACATTCAGATTGTTAGGACAGATTGCTAACTTAACACATTTAGATGATCTGTTTATATTAGTTCCATTGAGATGTAATAATAATAGCCCACATTAGACTAAATATTAATGTTAAAAAACAAAAACTATATAAAACAGTATAAGATAAAAAACAAAAAAGTTTTTTTATTAAAAATGACAACAGACGCATACTTATTGCAAACAAATGAATGGTCAAATATTCCAGACTACAGATTTCAATAAAGAGTATATGAAGAGAATCATTATATTGTTGTTCATATACAGTTACATTATATTTCTATACATTATGTTTCTATATATGACAAAACAAATATTTTATACCAACCAATGGGTACATTTCCATAAACCAACAGAGGAATTTAGCACTTCAGGCTAGCTTGTATAGCTATGTGTCAAACTGCCGACGGTCACATAACTGAAGCTCCTATTCAGTATAGTATAATATGTATCTATGTATTGTGTCAAGTACTTTATGTGTAGAGTCTTACAAGACAACTTTCAATGGAATTAAAGAGACCTTGACTAGGTGTACCTCTGTTATATACAATGATATATATATATATATATATATATATATATATATATATATATATATTTATATATGTTCTTATAAACCCTGATAGAGGTCCAGATCCCATCTCAAATTAATTCCCTTTGGTTCCTTAGTTTCTAGTTTGAAGATCCATTGTACTTCAACATCTAATAGTTTTTTTTATACCTATCTCCACCTCTTTTGTTAATGGGAATACAATCAATTGCTTGAAAACTTAATGCTTTCTTATTTTCTACATGTAAGTTAAAGTGTTTAGCCACTGGGAATTTAGGGGGGTCCCAATCAATAGATGTGAGATGTTCACATATCCTAGCCTTCAAATTTCTACTTGTAGAGCCTGTATATTGTTTTCCACATATTTTGCATATAATTACGTAGATAACATATTTTAAACAACAGTCCAGCCTGTATTTTATATTGTGTTTAAAGTTGTTAGCAGTTGATGTAAATGTATCTCCTGTTTTGCAGTGGATACATACATTGCAATGTCTGCCACAACGAAAAAAAAACCTTTTTTAGCTAGCCATGTCTAGCTATCTCCCCATCACCCCAAGTCCGTGTCCTAGGAGTTACACTTGACTCCAATCTGTCCTTCATTCCCCACATCCAATTGCTCTCTTCCTCCTGTCGCAACCATCTACGCAATATCTCCAAAATCCGTCCATTTCTGAGTGCTGAAACTACTAAACAGCTAATCCACTCCCTGGTAATCTCCCGACTTGACTACTGTAATAACCTACTAACTGGCCTCCCTCTCTCCCGCCTCTCCCCTCTTCAATCCATCCTAAATGCCTCTGCTAGGCTAATCCACCTCTCCCGATGCTCTGTATCTTCTGCACCTCTCTGCGAGTCCCTTCACTGGCTACCCATCCACAGCAGAATTAAATTCAAAATTCTCATCCTGACCTACAAAGCCCTTACGAACGTAGCCCCCCCCCCTACCTGTCCTCACTCATCAAGAAATATACTCCAGCCCGCCCCCTAAGATCCAACAATGACCTGCTCCTTGCATCTTCTACCATCACCTCCTCCAATTTTTTTCTAAAAAGTTCTGTAGATACCTTCCCTTTATCTCCTTTTAACTGAATATCAAGATACTCTATAGAGTGTTTGTTAAGTTGATAAGTACATTTTAGATTAAAGGAATTATCATTTAGATAATGTACAAAGTTATTGGATTGTTCTTCCGTTCCAGACCATACTATCATTAGATCGTCAATATATCTTAGATATGATTTTATAAAATGGTTATAGATTTTTTGCTAACCATAAATATATGTTGACTCGTACCACCCCAGAAATAGATTTGCGTATGAGGGGGCAAATTTGGCCCCATCGCCGTTCCACATATCTGTAAATAGTAGCACGAGTCAAACATAAAGAAATTATGAGTGAGCAAAAATCTAAGAACCTCTAGAATGAAATTAATCAGTTCTTCTGGGAAATCACTCCTCAGCTGGAGATGATATTTCACTGCCTTAATTCCCAAATCATGGGGAATACAGGAGTAAAGTGATGACACATCTATGGTTAGCCAGCTGAAGGATGGTTCCCAGACCTGGTTATCCATTTTATTTATTACATGTGTCGTATCTTTTACAAAACTGGGAATTGTTTGAACTATTGACTGGAGTAAGTTGTCCAGCCATTCTCCAAGATGTTCACTCATAGCACCAACCCCTGATACTATTGGACGTCCTGGTGGGGACTCCAATTTTTTATGTATTTATGGTACCAGATGAAAATTGGCTGTAATAGGTTTGTCTATGTAAAGATATTCATATAATTTTGTATCTAGTATACCTAGATGTTCACCCCAGTCTAACAGATTTTTCATGTCTAGTTGGAAAGTATGTAATGGATTTCTTGAGAGTTTTCTATATGTAGTTACATCATTTAGTTGTCTGCCTGCTTCTAAATAGTAATTGATGGTATTTTGAATTACTATTGACCCACCTTTGTCAGCTGCAGTAATTGTGATGTTTTTATTTTTCTCTAGAGATTGCAATGCTTCCCTTTGTTTATATGTAAGATTTGATTTCTGTTTATATTTGTGATGTTAAACAGTGGACTTTAGTTGTCGATGTAATTCGACTAGGCCACGATGTGTCTTTTCCTGAAACATATCAATGTAGTTATTACGTGAATGTATCGGATAAAATGTTTTTTTAGTTCTAAGATGTTTGTTTATACTTTTATGTGTACTTATATCAGATACGTGCCTTGTGGAGCTCATTGTAAGATCTTCTAATATTTGACCTGTTATAGCATCCTCAAAGTTTAAGTCTACGTCTTCATTTGTATGGTTAGCTAGGGATGAAATGGCTAATGTACTCTCATTAACTTCTTCTGTATGGTTAGCTGGAGATGAAATGGCTAATGTACTCTCATTAACTTCTTCTGTCAGATATGACATATGATTGGACTGATGACTCTCATTACATTGAATGAAAGGTGGACTCTCTTCATTTCTATCTGTTGATCAAAAGATTTTATTTTAACAAAGTGCTTTTTCAGCACTAGGTTTCTCACAAATGATTTACGTCTGTAATTGTGCGGAATAAGTCAAAGTCTGAGGATGGCGGAAAGCCAAGTCCTTTGTCCAAGACTTCTACTTCTTGCTTACTCAGCACCTAGTTGGATAGGTTCACTATAGTGCATATCTTCACCTGGTTGGTTTCGCTTTCTTCTGTGGCTTCCCCGACTTTTTTGATGGCTTTTTAGAGGTAAGCTCCTCCTCTCTGGGGGTAGATGGTTCTTTATCACCCAGGTTTCTAGGGGTTTTAGGTCTTGCACCTAGTTGTTCAGAGTAGCTCTGTTCTTCATTGCCATCCAGATAGTTACTGGTTATTTCTGTGGATGTTGATATTGGAGTTGAGGCTACATGACTCCTTACAGAAAAATTGGAATCCGAAAAGTTCACTTTTTTTCCCTTATGTTGGTTGCCTTTTTTGCCATGTTGTTTATTTTGTTTTTGGGTATCTTTGGAGCCTTGACCCTTCTTATTGTTATATGTTGAATTATTCCAGTTGTATACCACATCCAATGCATGATCCTGCTCATCTCTGATCTCTATTATCTTTTATAGTGGTTAGATCTTGTTCCAAGTCATCCAAGTGTGCAGCTAACTCAGTATCATATTTGTTATACTTTTCATGTGTCTGTAGGGGTGTCATCTTTTGATGTAATTCTTTAATCTCCTCTAATACTTTCGTTCTTTTCATATTTTTATTAGTCAGGAGTTTATTCATCAATCAACTTGATTGAACATTCACTTAGTGTCTCATTCCCTTCTTTCATGAACTCTTTATCAGCTTCTTTATCAACGTTGGGGTATTTTTTCATACGTAATCCCCTCAGTATTATTGCTGATTTTATATATTTGTCTAGGCATATAATTTCATACCATAGTTTGAGCTCCTTTATTCTCAGATTTTCCATACTGAGAAAACGTTGTCGTAAATCATACAGTTGTGATTGATTCAATGATAGTTCACCTTGTCTTTCTTTGAAAGTGAGTTTTCTGTTAAATATATCTTCTAGTGCTTTTGATTGTGCCATAGTGTTAATATACCTCTTGGGTTAATAGCCGTTAAATACCTGTGTGTTATATTGTAATATTTGTTGCAAAAACTGTGTGTCTTCTGGGGTGATTGTAAAGAGATTTCACATATTATCCACACATATACTTGTGTTATCTTGATTCTTTATGCAAAACAAATTGTATCCACCCTGTATGCACACAGGTGTCTGTAAAAGGCAGTCAGATTCAATTGGTCATTTTGTATATGATTTTTTTTTTAAATTTTCCAAACTTCCACAGTGATTCAATAGTTGGATAGACTTCAGGTATTCAAACCACAGTGTTTTAAGTCCCACATAAAGCGTATATTAAGATAGTACTTTCAAAATGTAGGTTTTTAGTGGTTAAGAAATAAGTTACCATCTTTTCAAACAACCTGTTTAAACCCTTTTAATATTTATATAACAAAATCAAGCCTTTTGTAGGCATTCACAACATAGCTGCATTTCGGGTAAATGTGAAAGGGGTTTGAAATAAATGACCGACTTTGCCAACAAGACGTTAAACACACTCGCCTTAATTGTAAACCAGTGCCAAACCACTTGCAGACGATACTAGAATGAACACGCTAGGGTAAATATAAGAAAGATTGGTTAGTGGTGAGGTACGGGTTAACTTGTACTTAGCTTTGGAGTTTGAATGCTGTCGTCCATACAGCGTGAAGCAGGTTGTGCATCCGGAGATCAACACACAGCGTGAGGAAAATCCACTTTGAGCAATCCGCTCTAAACACATTAGTCAAAAAGGAAAACTCCCAAAAGCGTAAATAATTGTGGCCATAGAAGACAAAGTTATAGCAAACAGTGTAGGCTGAGGTTAAGCACTATGCACAAGCACCTTAAGTAAAACCATTGAGGAAATTTTTATTCAATATACATTAATATATATATATATATATATATAGTGCAGGCAACTGTAGTTTAGAAGGTAGAAAAGGGCATGCTCTCGCTGGATTTGTGAAAATAAGGTGCTTTTATTGGCACATCAAAAACAGGTAACATTTCGGGGATCAATCATCCATTCATCAGCACCTTATTTTCACAAATCCAGCGAGTGCATGCCTTTTTCTACCTTATATATATATATATATATATATATATATATATATATATATATATATATATATATATATATATATACAGTACTGTGTGAAAAGTCTTAGGCCACCATTAGTTTTGTTGTCTTAGCAAAGTTTTAATGGCCATCCATATTATTTTTCAGTCTCTTTATTAGGATACAAACAGAAAATACAGCAAAAAGGTACCCAAAATATAAAAAACACAATTGTCAGAACAAAATTGCTACTTCAGGCAAAAGTCAGTATTTAGTGTGATCTCCCTTGGCATTAAGCATATCTTCAACTCTTTTGTGGAGATTGTCCTGACGTTTTCTGAAGTATATTACACCAGGCTTTATTCAACACTTCCCAGAGTTCTTTAGATTTCGGTTGTCTTGCTGCCTCTATAATATTTAGATATGGACACTGTGGAGGCTAATCCATGGCTCTCAGTGTTTTATCAGCTGTTTTTCTCACCAATTATGATTTAATTGCATTAGCAGTGTGCTTGGGATCATTGTCATGCTGAAAAATAAAAGCATCAGGCACTTTCCAGAAGGAATGGCATGATGAATTATAACCTGTCTGTATTTTTCATGATCCCATCAATTCGGGTAAGATCACCAACACCACTGACAGAAAAACAGTCCCAAACCAGGACAGACCCTCCACCAAAAGCGTCAATGTGTTTTGTCTGCCTATGGGCAGAATTTTTCAAGAGGAAATGTGATCAGGACACTTTTAAAGGGACATTGTACACAAGATTTTTCTTTGCATAAATGTTTTGTAGGTGATTCATTTATATAGCCCACCTGGGGTTGCTTTTGTAAAAATGTATAGTTTTGCTTATTTTTAAATAACATTCTGCTGATTTTCAGAATCCTAAACAAGCCCCAAAGTTTTAGATGTATTCTAATGTCTACAGACTCCAGCGTGCTCCTGTTTGTATAATGGGTCTTTTCATATGCAGGGAAGGGAGAAGGGTCTGCTCTCAGCCCATTTCAATTGGTGCCCCATTATAACCTCATTAACAGTGCTAAATTGGGAGCTTATAAGTAAGTTTTTATATTGGATTTTTATATCAGTATCTTTGCATATTCTTCTTTATAGTAGTGTCTATTACATGCAGTTATATGAAAATTGGTGTATACTGTCCCTGTGCCACGGATGAAGTCACTAAGAGATAGCAGTACATAAGTAAATTGGTAACAAATTTATTTGCTTATTTTGGGGTGCTAGGTTTCACTTTTTATGTCCTGAGCTCAGTAAAAGACACAAAATAGACAGATGATTGACATTTAAATTATTTTTTAATAGGGGGGGGGGAATTGTGTATATTTGTTTTGTAAGCCATCTTTAGGAGATAGAGGCTAACTTAGGGCCATTGTCCCCATAAACTAAATAAGATATGTAGGTAGGTAATGTTTATGCCAATCACCTACTAGTGAGTATGGGGTAGGAGAGCCCACATTGAAAAAAGGATTCCTTCTTTAAATTGGCCTATCATACCCCTCTGTGTTTTATAGAGGGTGGGGGTTCTAAAAAGGTTCCACTTCCCCTTCTCAAACACTGTGTGGGTGTATATTTCATGGCCACATGAAAATTAGAGGGGGACGTGAACCCTTACTTAAAATAGGCAAATCCCCTCTTTCACATAAGAACAGTGATACCCCTCTAATTAAATTAGAGTTGGAGATAGGGCTCTGTAATAGCCCAGCTCCCCATCACTAGAAATACTTTTTTTAGTGGGCCAGGTGATTATTAAGTGACTGATATAAAAGAGGAGAGTCTGCCTTTCAAACGAGGACTCACTTCTCCGCAAACAGGGAGGTCTCCATTAGGGCAGAATCCCATCTTTAAAATGAGGAGTCACGTGGCCTGAGGGCAAAGATCCAGGATTCCAAAGCCCTTCTTCTAGTTCCTTGGCTCACTGTCTCTAACTCCCTGCCTGCTTCAGTAGGGTCAGAGTCATCCCTCTAAGGGTTGTTATCACCTACTAACAAATATGAGTTATGAAATCTCACATTAAAAAAAAAGGTTTCCCTCTTTTAAACTGGGGTCTCATAACTCTCTGTGTTTTATGGAGGGTAGGGGTTCTAAAAAGTCCCCACTCCTCCTCCTTAAACAATGTATGGGTGTATACTTCATGACCACCTGAAAATTAGAGGGAGGTGCGACCCCTCATTTAAAATAGGGGGATTTCCCACTTTTACATGAGGAACCTTATACCCCTCTAATTAAATCAGAGCGGGAGATAGGGGCTCTGTAGTAACTCCAGTCCCCAGCACTATAAATATTTTATGTAGTGGGGCAGATGATCACTAAGTGACTCATTTGAAAGAGGAGAGTCTGCCATTCAAATGAGGACTCACTTCTCCTCAACAGGGAGGTCTCCATTAGGGAAGAATCCCATCTTTCAAATGAGGACGGAGTCACTTGTCCTTGTAAGTGGCCTTAGGGCTGAGATACAGGATCCCAAAGCCCTTCTTCTAGTCCCCTGGCTCACTGTATCTAACTCCCTGCTTCAATAGAGTCAGAGTTATCCCTCTAAGAGTCGTAACTTGCATGGGGAATAGATGCACATAACAGCAATGGCTTGTCGTACACATCTAATACAGGCTTTAGAGGGTCTTCTAGCATATGGCATATTTTGTTTCTTTTTTATGTAAGTGTTTTTTCTACCATTTACATTGGAAAAAGAAAAAAACAAGAAATGAGGTTTCTGTGTTTCATTTGCTTTGATAAATCTGTTACAGCCAAGATTGTCATCTTGAAGTATGTACATGGTAATCTGTATCATTATGTTATATAATGTCTGTGTGTTTGCATTTAAAGCTCAATAAAAAAGATATATACTGCAACATATTCAAACCAGATTAACTTGTTTTGCATATTTTTGACACAATCTCGCTACCTTTCAGACAGCAAGATCTTCACAGGGGTTTTGTCAGAATGTTTAGAGAATACAGCAAGACCTAGCAGAGGACTTTAAGCATGTCCATAAAATGCCCCCATTCAGCCCACGAGAATATGTTGTAAAACTTATTTTACAATAAGAAAAGCAATACACCTTGAATTCCTTACTTATATGTACAAATTGTACAGCATTTTTGTACTTGCTGTATAATTTTATTATGATTTTTACTGTAAGCATTAAATTGTTTTTAAGCTGCATGTTTTCAGTATGCATTTTTAATTTTGTTCCATAAAACAGTACAATTTTAACTGCATTTTTTTATTTTGATATACCATTTATTTGTTTCATATGCTTTGTATTCATGTCCTTCACATATTTAAATGCAGGGAACACAAGCTGTTCTCAAGGTAAAAACTGCAGTTAGAGAATTCCACTAGAGGCTTCATAATATTGGTGAGATTTCTTAGAGAATTTTGCAAGGTGAGAAGCCCAGATAATCAAGTCAATAGCGCTGCGGAATCTGTTGGCGCTCTACAAATAACCAATAGTAATAATAATAATAACAGTGGCTGAGAAGACAGAGATGAGTTGATTGTAGAATAGGATTAGTGAATTAAGGCAAGACTGAAAAATAAAAATGGCCTGCAAATTAATTGAGGTTAGGCATGTTTACACATAGAAAATTAAAACACAACCAGGAAAATATGCTATCACTAAATCACATATTACATCAGTGCCATTTTTGGTGACATCACAAAAACATAACAAAATATATCTTTATGCTACAGAAATCTCCCTAAGGTGAAAATAGGATGTAAATTAAGAGTTTTCTTACATTTAAATTTATGAAGAAATTCTGTAATCCGCTGATTATCAGATCAAAATGATGTTGTAACTGCCCTTTTGCAAGTGTATTGCATAATTAACTTGTATGCTGTTTGAATTACCCAGGCACCTCAAACCGGATAGTTGAGGCCTAAGAAAACGGCCATCTTTACAGCCCCAGCAACCCCCCCAGGATCCTGGCTGTTCCCTCCACATCTTAAAGGACCACTTTATATATCCCACATATAAGCTAGAGACTGACTATTGATTATTGCTATTTCTTGGGTACTGCTTTTTATGAAAGGGCTACAAAGATGACTACTGCAAAGGATTGCAGAAATGTGACAAATAACTTGCTAGGCTAGAGAACCTCCTGCTACGCATATGTGGTTTGTGGTTAATGAACCTAATTCAAGGAAGACCAATTAACACCAATCAGCATCAGAGAGACTTAATAGTATTAAAAATATGATGGCTGACAGAGACACAATTATTCCCTATGGAGTGAAGAACCTGTCTAGCCTTTTGAGGATCTTTTGACTGATTTAGAACAATGGAATATGGAAACTTTTGAAGAAGTTTTGCATGATTCCTCACCTGCGATTTGTTTGAAGGAGCACCAAGTGCATAACGGCAGAAATACGAATATTGATGCCAGAGAAGTGGCGGAGGCCAATGTAATGGGCTGTTTGGAAGAGTTTGACGATGCAGCCAACACAAGGATACAGGACTGGCTCCCAACCACCGGATCTGAAGCTTTCCCACTACTGAATATTTACATTGTTTTGCAGAGCTCCTCACCTGCTGTGTCACTACAGCCAACTACTCCCATCGGTACTTCGATGTCGACCCCGAATGACACTTGTTGTATGTGTCTACTGTACCTTACCACAGCAGGATTCTGTTGTAAGACATACTAGACTGTACCCTCTGATACAGACATTAGCATTGTTCTCATAGATTATAACATGGAAAATTCATTAAATCCAGTGCCACAATGTATGGACTCCTACAAAATGCATGGCATGGCATAGAACTTGATAATTCAGTGAACAGCAGTACACGCTTCAGTAGATTTTCTGAAGGATTGAAATTGCAACTATATTTGTTAAAGGATGGTTTCTGCTAATTTTTACTTTTTAGCCTTAAAAAACATTTTTGATGTTTGCTTCTGATATTTTTTTTGTCTTATACACGTGGATAAGTTGAATAAATTGTGATTTCTACATGGTATATATTTTCTATTATTTTCTTTACAGTTTTTTCTATCAAATACAAATATCTTCTATTAACTTATGATGTAACAATATGGCCTTTAATAGGAACAATATGTATAGTCTTTTATAAGAATATTTCTGTACACCGTGTGCTATAAAAAAATGTACTGCATGTGAGGTCGCCTTTATTAGATTATAGCATTTCCTCGACAATAAGAATCATAAATTTGATCTAATTTCGATAATGGTCAAAGGTCCAGAGAATGTAACTTTTTATACAGACCATGACAGAAAAAATTAACTATCAACAGCAGTGTCTAACAATGATCACTCTATAACTGGTGTAATCAAGAGTGAACTGTTCACTACCATTTTTTAATTCTATGTTATCATTAACATTAAAGACTTTTTAATAAAGGGAGTGAATGAAATACTGTATTCTCAAAAGCCATATCTCAAGGCCACTTCTTTTAAGAAGAAGCAGTTGAAAGCAGGTTCATAATGTTGAAAATAATGGTATTATAAACCATTGTCGTCTATGAAATTGCCTGAAGGTTTTTAAGTTCTGTTTTTCAACTAAAATAGTCACAGTAGGGGAACATGTTCTGAATAACTGTGATTTTGAATTAGATATGTGAAAATTATGTTTTCTATATTCTAAATTATTTTCAGAGTATTTGGGGTATATTTGAAAAGTGCTAGACAGCTCTTAAGGTAAAATACACTTTGCATTTCAAAAATTATTATAAACAATAAGGAAAAATATAATATAGAACTAGATTTATTAAAAATATTTCCTGATGAAAATAGTATATATATAGATAATCAATAAACAAATATTGGTGCAAATTTACATATTTCTCAAGTAGAATATCATTTGCTGATATATGCTTAGCTCCATGTACGAAGCAGCGTAAGCTGCTCCGGAGCCCTTGCAGGGCAAGTTCACACGTATGTAAGCTGCTCCGGAGCCCTTGTAGGGCAAGTTCACACGTACGAGCCTGCGTCCCACAATGTAAGAAGCAGCGGCCATTAGAGTCCAGTCTTTCTGAGAGCTTCCCAATACTTACCAAATTTGTTTGTTGTAGGTTTTTTTTTTTTTAAATATCTTTATTTTTCAAGTGCAACAGACAGATGGAAGTAATTACATTCGGTAGTATTTACGTAGTATATGATTACATGGCAAATGATAACATCAATTATAAAACAGTTGTCATGTCAATACTGTAGCCTGGATCTTGAAAAGTGATAAAAGAAAGGAGTAAAAGAAAAAAGAAAAAACAAAAACAAATTTCCATCGTGCACAGTTTTTCTTTTTACCTTAAACACAAAATAATATTAACTTCCTAACTCTCAGCTGGCATAGTTCACTCTCCGACAACCTCCTCCCCCCCCCCCCCCCCGGGAACTTCTCCGAACTAGTCTACCAGTCTCCTCGCAATGTTGCCTCTAAAACGTATTCTGTGTTCTTAAATGGTGCAATGATTATAGTACGTGAAGTATCTGGTAGTGTGCGAATAAAGGGTCCCCATTTGTTAAAGAAGGACCGAACCCTAGCATTCATGTCTCCTAAGCCGTCTGCTTGCTCAATAAAAAGTTGTTTTAGCAACGCCTGCTTTAGCTGTGTAACAGTGGGTGGATTTCGTTTGAGCCAATTTTGGAAGATCAGATGTCTCGCCATCAATACTATATTAGAGATAAGTAGTTTAATATGTTTGAGTAGGCCTAAGAAGTCAAGGAATACTACATTCTGAAATGTCCAATCCCCACAGGGACATTGTATTTTTGTCTTTACCCAGTGTGCCGTCATCTTCCAGAATCTGACTAATTTAGGACAGTTCCACACCATGTGTTCAATATCCGCGTCTATCAGACTGCACCTAGGACACTTACTGTCCCTGTCTGCCTTCCATCTCTGGAATTTCCCAGGGGTAACATAGCTGTCGTGTATTAGCTTAAAATGGGATTCTCTCACCTCTGAGGAGAGAGTTGCTAACTTTGCTCTACTGATGCTTTTCTCAACTTCCGCCGCTGTCACATCTTTTGCAAGCCTATCACTCCAAATGGAGGCTATCTTGTCTATGCAGGTTGTCCCCGCTAGTTTGTTCATCTTAGTGTACAATGGTGCTATAGAGGTGATGCCATGTCGAGCTAATTCTATGCTTTGTTTTATAGCTGTTTGGTCTTTGTTGTTCCCCTCCCTCCGTAGTGTGTCATAGTAATGTCTGGCTTGCAAGTAAGCGTAGTGATGTGTTCTGGGCAGGTGAAACGTGGTTCTTAGGGTTTCAAAAGTCTGCATGAGTCCCCCCTCCCTTGTCATTGTTTGACCCACTGTGCGAAGTCCCTGGCTCTTCCACTGAAGAAAAGCTTTAGTCGATATACCTGCAGGGAACTCAGGGTTGCCGCACCATGGCAAATATGCGGTCAATCTGTGGTTGCCCCCTAGTGTCTTGCAAAACTGTCTCCAAGCTCTCGCCGGTTGGGCCAGGAGCTCCATGTCTTTTAAGTGTTTGGTCGCTTGGGTTTGGGTCATGTGTGGGATCATCTCTAAAGCCCATGGTTTCGTCAGTTCATTTTCCAACCTAGGGTCAGAGAACTTTCCCCGTCCCGTCAGCCAGTCAATAACAAATTTACATTGGGCCGCCCAGTTGTATAGTTCAAAGTTTGGTAGTGCTAATCCCCCCATCTCCCTTGGGGCGGTAAGCTTGAGAAAACTGACCCTGTGTTTCTTGTTGTTCCAAATAAATTTAAGCACCTTTCCCTTAATGTGATTTAAGTCTGATTTTCGCAGTATTGCTGGCAGAGTCTGGAAAAAATAAAGCAGTTTGGGGAAATAGATCATCTTTATAAGTCCCACCCTTCCCGATAGGTTCAAGGGCAGCAAAGTCCACCCCCCAATCAGGCTGTCTAATTGTTTAAGCAAGGGACCATAGTTAATAGAGTACCATCTGCGTGGGTCTGTGTGTAGTGTAATACCTAAATATTTGAAGTTACCCTCCACTATCCTAAAGTCATAGCCGGGAATTTGTTTTTTACCTTTTGACAATAACCAGAGTAGTTCAGTTTTGTCAGTATTGACTTTGTATCCGGAGACTAAGCCGAATTCATTGATTATTTCCATCAATTTTGGAATATTTTTTTGAGGGTCTTGTACGTATAACACCATGTCATCAGCAAAGAGCGAGACATGCAAGGTCGACTCGCCTATGCGCATCCCCTGCATTGTTTGCCTAATTTTTATTGCCAGGGGCTCTATAGCCAGGTCAAAAAGGAGTGGGGAGAGAGGGCAGCCCTGTCTAGTGCCTCTATGGAGTGTGAAGGGTCTGGTAGGTGTGCCATTGATCAGGAGGGATGCTTGGGGTTCTCTATAAAGATTCTCAATTGCCCTGACAAATGCACCTTCGATGCCCATCTTGCCCATGGTGGTGTATAAATGTTCCCACAAGACCTTATCAAAGGCTTTTTCAGCGTCTAAGAATAGTAGGGCTGCCTCGTCATGTGTCGCTATGTTCTGGTTATGTTGCGTTATGTTCCAATAGTGTTGGATAATTGTTTGGACTCTTCGAATGTTAAGTACTGAAGATCTTCCCTTAACGAAACCCGTCTGGTCCTCGTGTACTAATGTCGGGAGTATATTTGCTAGCCTGTTTGCAAGGAGTTTAGTTAGGATTTTGTAGTCCTGATTAAGCAGGGAAATAGGACGGTATGACTGTGTTAAAAGGGGGTCTCTACCCTCCTTTGGAATAATACTGATATTGGCTTCCGCAAACCTGGGGGAGGGTCTAACTTCACCACTGAGGAGACCATTGAACAGCTGCGTCAAAGTCGGGCCTATATCAGTTCCCATTATTTTATAAAACTCTGCTGGCAAGCCATCAGGCCCTGGAGTTTTCTCTAATGTTAGATCCTTAATTATGGTCAGAATTTCATTCAAGGTAACGGGGCTATTGAGGCTGTCAAGTTGGGATCTGTCAATCGTTGGTATCTGCAACTGTTCCCAGAATCTGTCCATATCCCTTGGTAGTACCTCCTGTGGTGAGTAGAGATCTTTGTAAAAGTCAGTAAATGCCCTTTGGATGTCTTCCTCCCTATTCAAAACTACGTCGCCCCGCTTAATAGCCAGTATAGGATTTCTTTTTGTCGACAATTTCGTCATTCTCGCTAGCAGTCTTCCCGTCTTGCCTCCGAACCTATAGTACCTAGCCTGTATTTTAGAGTGAGTTTTGTTGGTTTGTTGGAGTATATAGTCATCTCTTGCTCGCTTAATGTCCTTGTATTTGAGTCTGTTGATTGTGTTTGGGTTTCTAAGATATTTATTCCTCGCATTTAAGATCTGTGCTAGTAGGAGTTCTGATTGTGCCCTGCTCTTTTTCTTGATGTTTGCGGCGTAAGCCGAGATAACCCCCCTCAAGACAGCCTTAGCTGTTTCCCAGAACAGTATAGGGTCACCTGCATGCAATTGATTGGTCTCTGCAAATGCCAGCCATTCCCCTAGGATGTGTCTATAGAAGTTGGGGTCTTTATATAAATACGCTGGGAACACCCACCTATTGGTTTTCCCCCTCCCGGGACTAAGTTGGATCTTGACTGCTACTGGGGAATGATCTGAGATCGTTATTGGGTCTATCTCAGCTCCCAACACTCTGGGGCATAGCTCTGTGGATATCAGAAAATAATCAAGTCTGGCCATGGTGTCCTTTGCTACTGACATGCAGGTAAAATCCCTCTGCTCCGGGTATCTGGCTCTCCAGATATCTTGTAGCCCTAAGGTTTTCTTGAAATTATGAAGTATTAGGGATTCTTTTTTGGAGTTTCTAAAACTCTGAGGGGTAACGGCTTTCTTTTCTGGGTTATAGAATCTATCGGCAGGGACCTGAGGGGCAATATTGAAATCTCCTCCGACAACAGTGGGCAGCGTGGTAAACTGCATTATCTTAGCGTGTAATCCCCTCCAGAAATGTTGTTTCTGTCTTTGTGGCCCATACACTCCTACCAGAGCAAAGGGGACTCCCATGACCTCTAATTGAAGCATTACAAATCTCCCCTCCTGATCTATGTCGGTCTTAGTGATAGTGTATGTCAGGTGTTTTCTAAGTAGTATAGCCACACCTCTAGCTCGTCTCAGTTCGTATGGGGTATATATAACTTCTCCCACCCAGCCCTGTTGCAATTTTTTGTGTTCGAGGTTCGTCAAATGTGTTTCCTCTAATATGGCTATGTCAACTTTTCTAGATCTTAGGTAACGCAGGATAGATCTGCGTTTTTGCGGAGAGGTTATGCCTCCCACATTCCAGCTCATAATATGTAAGTTATGTGTCATCTGTAACTCGGTTTGTGGATGGGATGTAGGGTAAGAAATTGATTACACGTATGTCCGATAACACAATGTGTAAGAAACATTTTAGGTGTCTTGTTTGTACTTTACCACCAGATTTCAGACTAAGAACATTTCCCTTTGTCGGAGAGTCCCGGGGGAAGAGGAGAGCATCCTGCCAGCTAACTAAAAATAAAAACAACACGATTAACAACATTGAAAACAAATTAAACAGACATTTCAACAGATAGCTTTTAGAAAACAGAACCAATTGGTTTTTTCTTTCCATTGAAATAGCAATCACTTAGCGTCTAAATCAATAACTGTGTATAAACTTATTCATTACTTTGCTGCACTTTATCCCCTTTAGTTGTTCTACTTTGGTATGTTGAGAATGATTTTCCCCTCAGTTGTGCAGGTCAGGTCTCTACCTTAATGATGTGGTTGTGACTATCTTCGTGTTTCGCATCCCTCTATTATCTAGGGCCAGAAAGGGTCACCTCTCCTCAGAGTACGTGTCTCCCGTATGTGTAGTTTGTATTGGTGGAAGTCAGCCTATCAGTTCTAGCATGTGATCCTCTCCGCCCGCCTGCCAGCGGGGGCCAGCATAGGAGGGGAGTATAATGTATAGGGGCACTGGTACTAATAGTGTGTTGGAGGGTACCCTCTCCTTAGGTGAATGACCTTCATAGTGGGGGAGCTTGGGAGCTAGAGCTAGGTAATCAATCATGTCATTCGGTAGCCTCTAATACTTTTCTACAGGCCGCTCACCAAAATTATAAACTAAAAAGTATTTGCAGTATGAAACAGAACAAATGAACAAACATATTTCCAAAGGCGTTCATGTTACCATATTAACCACTGAAAGACAACAAAAGCTATTAACATAATGAGGGAGAGGGGTGTTCTCTTCCATAAAGTCTTTTAGTGAGGTAGACTCATGTAAATGTGGGTGTCTCAATAGTAAATTTTTCTAATTTTCCTCCCTCTTAGTGTTTATCAACAGGTCTTAGCATGTTACCAGTCCCTCAGATTGGGTTCTCCATCCTTTCAGGCTTCCTTGTCAGCTAGCTCTTGTTCAAGTCTCAGGAACTTTCGCAGATGTTTAGGGTCATCGAAAAACTTAATTCCCTGCTGAGTCTGTAGTTTAAGTTTTGCTGGGAACAGCAGGGACACAGATCTCCCTGCCTCAATCAGCGATTTGCAGTAGGGAGAGAACTCCCTTCTTCTCCTGGAGATCTCGGCAGAGTAATCTTGGAAGATGAGGATTTTCTTCCCCTCAAACAGCAGTGGGGAACATTGACGATAGGCTCTCAAGATCGTGATTTTATCTTTGAAATTAAGATAGCGTATCATCACTTGTCTGGGTCCCCTGGTTGTCTTTGGGTCTTGGTTAATGATCCCTATTCTGTGGGCTCTCTCAGCTACACATGGTATATCCTCAGATGAGAGGTGCAAGAGAGTGGGCAAGGTTTTTTCTGCAAATTCTAGGAGGTCAGTGCTTGAGACAGTTTCTGTCAGTCCCACAATGCGCAGGTTGTTCCGCCTTGAGCGGTTTTCGAGGTCGTCGAGTTTGTCAGTTAATAACTTGTTTTGGGCCTCAAGCGCTATTATTTTGCTGGAGTTTTCTCGCTGCCTAATTTCTCCATCTCCCACCCTTTGTTCCACATGTTGGAGCCTTGAGGAGAACGATTTAAACTCAGATGACAGAGTATCCATTCCCGTTTGTAGTTGTTCTATTTTAGGCAGGAACAGGGCTGATATTTGGGACACTATAGGGTGGGTTTCCAATGTCTCTTCATCTGCAGCATCTGTGGCCATAACCTCAGCAGTATGAATTTCTGCTACAGCCTTGGTTTTTCTGTCTTGGTGTTTCTGTCTGCTCGACATTGTACCAGTGGTCTTCACAAAACTGGAGTAGTACCTCTGCATGCAATGTGCCTCCACTCAGGGAAAGTGGTTTGCGCTGTAAGTGGCCCTAGGTGCCGTAAAAAGGTATGGATTGCGGGGGGTGCAGCGCAGTGTGAAAGGCTTATTTCATAACCAGAAATCGTGCATTATTCTCAGTATCTTTCAGAGCCATATAGAAAATCGGCATAGTCAGCCCTCTTCTCTCTTTATTTGTCTTATTGTCCATTCGGAGGTGGCTTATAGTTGATCCCTACGCCTGAGGGTGTCTGCTTTTAAACTTTTATTCCCGCTTGTCATTCCTCAGTGATAGGACTTCTATTTCCCCAATGTGTAGTAACACCGGGTCGGTGCATGTATTTGGAGCGTCTCTGTACTCAGTGTAGGCCAGCCCACGTGGCTTAGAGTTTGCCTAAAAGTGTTTAAGATTGGCCTGTCGTATGGCTGTACGGGTAGCAATGCCAGAGTTTATGTGCACCACACAGCAGGGGAGTCTGGCTATGTTCAGTTCGCAGCCCTTAAATGTGTTTTGCTGTATGTTAAGTGCCCCAGTTTCTTACCCGCGGTGTTTCCAAGATGGCGGCTCCCCTCTATGCTTTTCTCCGGTCTCTCACTCCGCCACTCCTCGGTCTTAATAGCGTTTGTCTTAGCAGCTTATAAGACCGGTACGGTAGGTTATCTGAGTGTGGTGAAATCTGGGCAGCAGGGAGGTGTTAGCAGTTGTTTCGTCGCGGCCGCGACTTTTCTTATTAGCGATATCTCGTTCCGGTGGGGGAGCCGTTGGCTTTGACTCCGTGCTGCAATAATGTCCAGACAGGTCCAGTAGGTCACCTGTCAAGGTTGGCGAGCTTTGTGGGCTATTGAGGTGTAGGATTTAGGAGTTTATCAGTCTATGTCTCCGGAGCTCCTTCTACCTGCGTCCTCACTCTTTGCCCGCCCACCGGAAGTCTTGTTGTAGGTTTTTAAATGCAAGTCCATTTAATTTCATTCATAAACTACACAATAGCATATCTATCTAATGTTTTTCTAAGCACCCATCCTATGTAAACACACTTTTTACCCGGCATGGGGACAATTAAGTATAATTTTTCCAAAAAGCCTGGGGCGCGATCAAATATATGGCGCAGGTTTCGGCGCAAGCGTGGGAACCCGTGCCGCCCATAATTTCACCTTGCACATCGGGGTATTACATATACTGTGCCGTTAGATGCTAAACTGGCGTAAGTAAGACAAACTAGCGATCTTCTGAAATGTGCGCAAATACACATTTTAGTTGTCGCAAGTAACTTACGCCAGTATTTTGTCCAAGCAAAGTGTCATTAAAGATTAGTTTTATGCAAATTAGGCTAACACTCTTAAAAATGAACTGCGATTTGAAATAAAATGCCCTATTTAAAAGAAGAAGGTTTTCTTTGGACTTGACTGTCCCTTTATATATTTTGGCATCAATGCCAAGCTGTGTTAACATTAGAATAAATTACACTCCAGTGGGTTCTAAAGAGATGAAGGTAATACAATTATGATTTCCCATTGTTCTCTCCTCCAAGTATTGTTGATTGTGTTGAGAAGAAATTTAAAGTAAATAAGCAAGTATATGTCCACAATGTGATAAAGTACCTACAAGCTCAATCCATTTGATTATGTTGTGGCTTCAAACGATTTCAAATACAGAAATAAACCTTAAAAAAACAATATCATAGTATACTGTCCCTTTAACCTTGAGATGCTTCTTAAATGTATGTGTTTGTTAAGGCTTCCAGGGAGTTACGTTGCTTTTCTAGTCAGTGCAAGGATTCCTGCGCCTGCAATATGTGGCGAGATGAGAATGGATTAGATTTTCTGAATTCTGCGCGCGTAAGTCCTTACGCTGTATATTGGATACCAAATTGCGCGGGTTTTCTATGTTAGTCTATGGCTAAAAAAATACGTCCGAAGGGTGAAATATACGCGCATAACTTGTATACTACGCCGTATATGTAATACCAAAATCGCGTAAAATCTGGCGACGGAAGATTTTGCGGGCAACGCTGCATATGTAATGGAGGCCCTGATATTTATTTTTTCAGCTGTTTTTCAAAGGATTTTTGTACCTTTTAAATTATTGTAGTGGAAAATTCTTTATTGTCTGCATCCCCCCCCCCCCCCCTCCCACACACATTATTAAAGGAACAATGAACTGTTAAAATAGTTTTTCCGTTAATGTGTTTCCAACAACTTTTTAATCCCAGCTGCAGAGTATAAAATGTATAAGACATTGCATAAAATGTATAAGACATTGTATAAGACATTGCTGCTTTAGGTTTATTTTAGTACATGAAATAGCTGGACTTCTTCTTTTAAACCACCACTCATTAAAATTGGTTTAGCTTACAGGGAAATCAGATCTTCTTATTTTGTTTTATCACTTTCTGTACATGCACGTGTATTGTTATATTATCTCTTTCTGTATACCAAAGCTTAATACTTAGGGGCTGATTCTGTAACATTTGCCAGTCTATACATGGTTTTCTCTGCCGACGCTCGGAGGGACAGCCCTAATGGAATTCTATAAAACAAAAGAGCTGCCCATGCAAGTGGCGAGATGTATAGCGCATAAGATAGTGCTCCACTTGTAATCTGACCGTACAGCAGGTAAAATGGATCACTGGGAACAAATTAAAAGGGAAAAAATAGGGTACACTGTCCCTTTAAAGATTTTGTTCATTTGTAGCTCAAATTAAAAACAACATTTTGGGGTTAAGAGGCCTCATATCTAATTTTTATTAGATAGTGTTAATATGAGTGTAACTTTACTTTTAACTGTATTTTTGATGGGTTTTGTAACACATTTTTTGTCAAGTATAACAGTTAACCAGAGCTCTGAGGTCGCAGTAATCATTCAAGCAAAAATCGTGATTGCGCTCACGAGTTAGCATTTACTTTAACTTGTAATAAGAGCGGAATTTAACTTGTGCACAAACGACCAATATATATCACATTATGCTGAATTCTTGCACATGCTCAGTAGGAACTGGTGCTTCAGAAAGTGTAAACATAAAAAGCACATTTTGATAATGGAAATATATTGGAAAGTTTTCTCTTTTAAATTCCATGCTCTATCTAAATCATGAAATATTAATTTTAACTTTACTGTCCCTTTAAGTGACCAATCATACCCACATCGATCGTGTCCAAATTGTTAAATAGTGTGCAATTAAATTTTATATAATAATGTTTTGCAGGTGTATGAAAACATATTTTGTTAACATACAAATATATATTTGCAGCATTTATATAACACAGTTTGGGGGTTTTTCAAAATATTTACCATATACTTTTTATATTTTTATGGTGTTTTTAATGTGTTTTATCACTCTATTCTATTTCTGTAAATGCTTACAGGCCATGTGCAGATCGGTCATCCAATGATCCTAGAAAAGTGCAGAAAGAAATGTACATGTGCAACATGTTACTATAACAATAAGAATAAACTGAGCATGCATAAGTAATTTCACATTAAAAAAATATGTTGTTTGACAGAAACCAAAATGCTACTTCATTAAATACCTCTTTAATTTATAGTTAGACCTAATTAGTCACAATCTAGGGAGATAAGATAAAAGATACTTACCATTTTTGAAGTAGTTTTACAAATAATAATGTACCAGTTGTAAATGTTTGAACGCATCTAATTTGCAGTTCAGTACTTTATTGCCTGTATAAACAAGGTTTTTATGAAAAAATACTTTAATGTACTTTAAACATTTTAAAATCTCATGTACAGTACATGGAAGCTACTGATTAAAAATTTGTATTCAAATGAATTGGCATTTAACAAAACTATTAACTTTTGAACTTATATCAGATGAAAAATATTTTAGAGGTTCTCTTGATTTTGCTGAAACTATTCTAAAAAGTACAATTTTGTGCTTGCTTGCGTTTCTTGCGCTTGGCTTTTCACTCTCGTATTATGTTTTGAAAGTAAAAAGTTTATGCTCGAGCGCATGCATACTCACTATAAAAGAAAAACTATCACCTAGATTACGAGTTTTGAGCGCTATAGGGAAAGTAAAGAACGCAACAAAAGTTGTGTTATTTAACCCCCTACAGCGCTGCCATTGCAAGTTTAAAAAAACTCGGCTTGCGCGGGCAATATGGAGATTTTGAGCTCCATACCGCACCAAAAACAAGCAGTGTTTTAACGTGCTTGTGCACGCTTTCCCCATAGACATCAATGGGGAGAGCCGGCAAAAAAAAGTCTAACACCTGCGATTGCAGAAACAAAAGCTCCGTAATGCAGCCCCATTGATGTCTATGGGGAAAAAGAAAATACAGCTTAAACCTAACACCCTAACAAAAACCCCACGTCTAAACACCTCTAATCTGCTGCCCCTGACATCGCCAATGCCTGCCTACAATTATTAACCCCTATACTAAAGTTATTAACCCCTATTCCGCCACACCCCAACATCGCCGCAACTATATTAAAGTTATTAATCCCTATTCCGCCGCACCCCAACATCGCCGCAACTATATTAAAGTTATTAACCCCTATTCCGCTGCTCCCAACATTGCCGCAACTAAATAAAGTTATTAACTCCTAAACATCTGGCCTCCCACATCACTACCACTAAATAAACATATTAACCCCTAAACCTCCAGCCCCCCACATCGCAACAACCTAAGTTAAACTATATTAACCCCTAAACCTAACCCTAATGTAACCCTAACCCTAAACCTAACCTTAACACCCCCTAACTTTAACATAATGTATTTAGATCTAAATTAAATTTACAATTATTAACTAAATAATTCCTTAACTAAATACTGTGAAGTAAAACCTAAGGTAGCTACAATATAAACAATAGTTACATTGTAGCTAGATTAGGTTTTATTTTATTTCACAGGTAAGTTTGTATTTATTTTTTACTAGGTAGACTAGTTAGTAAATAGTTATTAACTATTTACTAACTACCTAGCTAAAATAAATACAAACTTACCTGTGAAATAAAACCTAACCTTACACTAAAACCTAACATTACAAAAAATAAAAAAACGTACCATTACAAAAAAACAAACAAAACAAAATTATCCAAAAAAATAAAGATTATTCCTATTCTAATACCCTTTAAAAAATTAAAACCCATCCCTAAATAAAAAAAAACTAATCTAGAATAAACTACCAAGGGCCCTTAAAAGGGCTTTTTGGGGCCCTTAAAATGGCCTTTTGTAGGGCATTGCCCTGAGTTAAACAGCTCTTTTGCTAAAAAAATAATACTAACACCCCCTAACACTATACAAACCCCCACCCCCAAACTACCAAGGGCAGTTAAAAGGGCCTTTTGGGGGGCCCTTAAAAGGGCCTTTTGTAGGGCATTGCCCTGAGTAAAACAGCTCTTTTGCTAAAAAAAAATGCAAACACCCCCTAACACTATATAAAAAAAAAAAAAACTACCAAGGGCCCTTAAAATGGCCTTTTGGTGGGCCCTTAAAAGGGCCTTTTGTAGGGCATTGCCCTGAGTTAAACACCTCTTTTGCTAAAAAAATAAATACAAACACCCCCTAACACTATATTAACCCCCACCCCCCAAACTACCAAGGGCCCTTAAAATGGCCTTTTGTAGGGCATTGCCCTAAGTTAAACAGCTCTTTTGCTAATAAAACAACACCCGCTAAAAATATACATTACACAAAACAACAAACACATTATGAAAAATAAAACAAATATTCCTATTCTAATACCCATAGAAAAAAACACCCCAACATAAAAAAAATATTCTAGCAATAAACTACCAATGGTCCTAAAAGGCATTGCCCTAAAGAAATAAGCTCTGTTTATGAAATAAAAATTCAAATACCCACTAACATTATAAACCCCCAAACCCACAAAATAAAAAAGAACTATCTAAAAAACCTAAGCTACCCATTGCCCTGAAAAAGTTATTTGTATGGGCATTGCCCTTAAAAGCGCATTTAGTTCTTTTACTGCCCAGACCCTAAACTAAAAAATAAAACCCACCCATTAGACCCTTAAAAAAGCCTAACACTAACCCCTGACGATCCACTTACAGTTTTCAAAGTCCCCCTTGAACGATCTTCATCCCGGATTTAAAATCCTGATCCAGGCAACAAGAAGTCTTCATCCAGGTGGCCTCTTCAATCTTCATCCCGGCAGCATCTTCTATCTTGATTCCAGAGGCGTGGATCGGGTCCATCCTGAAGACATCTGGCGTGGAGCATCCTCTTCATACGATCGCCACTGTACACTGAATATTCAATGCAAGGGACGCGATTCAAGAAAAATTTGAGTCAGCCAATTGTATTTAGAGCTGCTAAAATCCTATTGGCTGTTCAAATCAGCCAATAGGATTTAAGCAGTTCTAATTCTATTCCATATGAAGAGGATGCTCCTGGATCAGGACTTCAACTCCGGGATGAAGTTCGTTCAAGTGGGACTTCAAAAACTGTAAGTGGATCATCAGGGGGTTAGTGTTAGGCTTTTTTAAGGTTTTTTTTGGGTGGGTTTTTGGATAATCTTGTTTGTTATTTTTTTGTAACATAGTATTTTTTTATTTTTGTAATTAGATACTTTGTAGTGTAAGGATTTTGTGTAGTTTAGTTTAATTTAATTGGTAGTTAGTTTATTTTTAGTTTAATTATTATATTAGTGAAATTGGTAGTTTAAATTTAGTTTTTTAATTTGACAGGTAAATTTTAATTTAATTTAATTTAAGCTAGGGAAATTGTAATACATTTTAAGCAAAAGTTAGGGGGTTGTTAGGTTTAGGGGTAGATAGTTTAATTTAGTTTATTTTGATGTGGGGGGCTTTCGGTTTAGGAGTTAATAGTTTAGTTTAGTATATTTCATTGTGGGAGGCTTTTAGTTTAGGGGTTAATAGGTTTAGTATAGTGGCGGCGGTGTATGGCTTAATAACTTTAATATAGTGAGGGTGATGTGGGCGGATGGCAGATTAGGGGTTAATAATATTTGAATAGTGTTTGCGATGCGGGAGGGCGGTTGATTAGGGTTTAATAACTTTAGTATAGTGGTGAGGATGTCAGGGAACGGCAGAATAGGGGTTAATATTTTTTGAAAGTGGCGGCGATTTAGGGAGGTGCAGATTACGGGTTACGAAATGTAATATAGTGTTTGTGTTGCGGGAGGGCCTCTGTTTAGGAGTTAATATGTAGTTTATGGGTGTTAGTGCACTTTTTAACACTTTAGTTATGAGTTTTATGTTACAGCTTTGTAGCGTAAAACTCATAGCTACTGACTTTAGATGGCGTTACAGATCTTGTCTTAGGCTGTAACGCTCGCTTTTTAGCCAGAAGTCAAAACTTGTAATACCGGCGCTACGGGAATCCTATTAAAAAACTTAATTTTTACGAGTGCGGTACTGACTTTGCGTTACAGGCTAAAAGGCTTGCGGTACAGCTATACCAACAAGACTCATAATGGCTGCATTAGGGAAAATGATGCATTATGGGCCACAACGCTGCTATTTGACTCATGACGCACAATTCGTAATCTAGGTGTATGCGAGGTTGTGAACCCCCATAGACTTTAATGGAGCCGAGATTTTTTTAAAAAGCGTAGCACCCAAGTAATACAAACCCATTAACTGTTAGTTAAATGCTCAAATACAGAAGCTTATAAGATATAATGTACATTCTAATATTCGAAAAAAGCAGAATATGTTGTATATTTTGTTAAATATATATTCCTATATATCTGATGGAATTTAAGTTAAATATATATTTACATCGATCTATCTGTATAAATATATATATATATATATATATATATATATAATTATATATAGATATAGATATATACAGATACATATAGGAATAGCTATTTAACCCTTTAAGGACACAGCTTTCAGTTTGCTCAATTGTTTTATGACGGAAAAATTCCGTCATATGTCCTTAAGAGGTTAATAATACATAGAACATATTCCCCTATGTGGAGAACACACTATGAGGCCAATTTAACAAATGTCTTGTGGACCTGATCCGACAGTGCGGATCAGGTCCGCAAGACATCGCTGAATGTGGAGAGCAATACGCTCTCCGTATTCAGCATTGCACCAGTAGCTCACAAGAGCTGCTGGTGCAACGCCGCCCCCTGCAGACTTGTGGCCAATGGGCCGCAAGCAGGGTGTGTCAATCAACCCGATTGTACTCGATCTGGTTGAATTCTGGCGATTCCTGTCCGCCTGCTCAGAGCAAGTGGACAGGGTTATGAAGCAGCGGTCTTTGTGACTCGCCAGAAACACGGGCCGTCAAGCTCCGTTCGGAGCTTGATAGATAGGCCCCTATAACACTTTATTAAATATGAATATTGCATAAATATGATTTTTCATGTTTTGAGCTACTTAACTAAGTGTATACATATGTATTTTTTGTGTTTATATGTGTATATATGTCTGTAAATGCATACATCCACATATAAATACATAAATACACACACATATATATAGACATGTATATTTATGTATCTCTATGTTAGATCCCTTTGCAGGCCTTATATTCTAACAACTGAGACCTCATATCTTTAAGTCCTAATAACTTTATAATGCAATTTTGTTTTGCAATAAAAAAATGTCAGACTGTAATAATATGAGTATAACTGTACTGTTAAATGTATTTATGATGTTTTGTGCAACTTTTTTGTCTCGCGTAACAGTTAACCAGAGCTTTCACTTTGCGCTAATCATTCTAGCGTAAATCACATTTACTTTCAACTCATCATAATACGAGCGGTATTTAACTTGTGCACAAACAAGCGCAAAAAATGATATTGCTCACTCACAACAGTGAGCGTGCTGCACGTAATTTAGCCCTAACTGTTGTGCAAGATATTTATCATTATTAAATATATAAATATCTTCCCTGTCTATTTCACTTCTTTTTTCTTTTTTTAAATGTTGGCATCACAGAGATTGCAAATTGCATCTTGACAGCCTAAAAAATGAAATACGCTGTCTGCTTTTGCTGCTTATTTAGGAACACTTTTATTAGGAACACTTTTATTATTTGTCTTTAATTCTACACAGAGCTTAATTTCTGAGTATCCTGACATCTTTTTAGAGGTTTTACAATAGCTTTTGTTTAATGCTAATCTTCATTATATTTCATTTTACCATTAGCAGTGCCCTGAGACAGCAGTCTACCTCAATAAGTATAAAATACATGACATGCAATACTATAATTATAGTGTCTGGAAACTCTAGTGACCCATTAAAATTGATTTGTATAGTAAGTAAAGATTGTAAGGATAGAGGCAGGTGAGACCTTAATGCCAGCCTGCAGGAATCATTCATTGCCAGCATATGCAGGACAAAAAAAGCATGGTGCAAAAGAGAAAAAATCAATAAGTTTAAACTTCTTACAGGCTGAATTTAATTAAATTATTGTTCTGTAAAAAAATGTATACGTTAATTAAAATACATTCATTATGGTTTGTCTCAATGGGTTTCAATGCAGATATTTAAAAAGGAATTATATTGTAAACTAACATTTTCAAGTTCTAAAAATGTAGCCATATTTTTTAAAGTAATAATAAATTCTTTATGAAATTATTATAAATTGACAAACTACCATAGTTACAGTAATAAAAGTGAATGCAATATCAAGGTATATTTCTACAGGCAGATTTTGATAATAGTAATTATATTCTTGGTTAACAAGTAATATTTTCACTCAAAATATTCTTTAAAAGGTTGACTTAGAACTCTGAAAGCTGTATACATGCACTGCTGTGTAGTAGAGAAAAGATCTTTGCATTGTTTGCAACACAGTTGAGACTGAAAACATTTAGCTAAATCAGCTGTAGAAATAAAACGTGATTGTGTCTAGTATTTTACAATTACTATGGTAGCTTGTCTAAAATGTCAGGTCATAATTAGCAGCAGGATCTGAGGAAAGCTCAGGCATGCACAAAAGAGAAATACAAGATGGGGCACTATAGGGAGCCACCACCGCAGAACAGGGGCTGCAGCTCACGAAAACAATGAGCAAGACTATCAGACAACTAGACACCCACTCTAACCAAGATTCTTCCTGCTATATTCAAAATGTAAAAACAGTGGAGGTGTGTAATTGTGTTTAAATTGCTGGAAAGCTTGCAAGATCCACATTTTTCCTTTCTATTTAAAAATACCTCAAGTGTTGCTATTGGCGTTTGACTTATTTAAACACTTTGAGCTAGGTTACACTTAATTTGTTTCCGCTTGAGCACAAACACTGCTCAAAGTATTAACATGGGTGGGTTAGCGTGCATATTAAGGGCCAGATTACGAGTGGAGCGCTATCCAAACGTGCGCCCGTAAAGAGGCAAATTTGCCCCTTTACGGGGGCACTTTAAATAACCATTCATTACAAATGGCTGGTTAATGCTCCCGCAAGCTCACAGTTTTACTTTGAGCATAGAGCAATTAACCTGAGGTCGGGTTCGCATTGCGCCTCACTTGTAATTCCACGCACAATTATGTGCACTGGTATTACTGATTGGATCGCAAATATCATGCTTACGTAAGATCAATATTGCGCTCTACCGGTAATCTAGAACTAAAAGTTTAAAGAAAATTGTTTGCGAATGAGCAAAACCCAATCCATGCTCACTTCAGGACTTTGGATATCAACACAACATTAACTTCTTTTCCCCATAGACTTCAATGGAACTTACACTAAACCGACACCAAGTTACACATACAGCGCTAAACCCGAAGGTAGAGGCACCATTGTGCATGCAGTATATTAAGGTGAGTCAGGATACTGAGGCTGCCGTGCCTGTTCCCAAACCCCTCAGAATTCCTCAGATACGCAATCTGCTGCATATTTTTTTCTGTCAACCTGTTGACAGCTGAATTCCACCACTGGCCACAATCTGCTAACATGATTTTGTCTTTAGTTGTTGGCTCAGGCTCCCGGATTTTCCATGACAGATTTGTGACGTCCGTCACTGAGCAGCCATGTCTGCCCAGACTGGCGCTTTCATCTTGTGTAAGCAGCTTCTTGAATGCAGTGAAACTGGTTCCAGCAAGAAAATGGAAACTGTTGGGTATGGTTGTTACAGCTGCTTCATGTTTCTTACATTTGTGAGGTGAAGTTAGCATTTTAACCCCTTGGTTACCAGAGAAGGTAAAGCATTGTAACCAAGGGTTTCATGCAACAGTGAAAAAAATGTGTTTATTAAATATAGCTCTAAATTGCTTCTTTCTGTTAAACCAGGATTTCAGGATCTCTCTGGTTGTAAGTGAGTTTAAAGGGACAGTAAGGTCAAAATTAAACTTTCATGATTCAGATAGAGAATGCAATTTTAAATTTACTTCTGTTATCAAATTTTCATTCTCTCGGTGTCTTTAGTACTCTATGGCAGCAAAAAAAGCTAAAAAAAAATGTTTGAATAAGACATGTGCACACTCTTGAGCTCTAATGTGCCAACCTAGTTTTAGAATCTGTTCTGGGTCCTCTACTCTTCTCCATCTATACTTCTTTGCTGGGTAAACTTATCAACATTTATGGATTCAAATATCACCTCTATGCTGATGACACCAAGATCTACCTCTCCAACCCTGCTCTCTCTCCCTCTGTCCTTTCTCATGTCAGCGACTGCTTATCTGGTATTTCTTCCTAGCTGGCCTCTCACCACCTAAAGATTAACATGTCCAAGACTGAGCTCCTTCTTATCCCCCCCTCAAGCTCTACACTGACTTCGGACTTCTCTATCCCTGTTAACGGCATCACCATTTCCCCATTGCCCCACGTCCGCTGCCTCTGAGTCACACTTGACTCAAATCTATCCTTCGTCCCCCATATCCAATCGCTTTCTACATCCTGCCTCAACCATCTACGCAATATTTCCAAAATTCGCCCTTTTCTGAACGCTGACACCACAAAGCAAATCATCCACTCCCTTGTTATCTCCTGACTTGACTACTGCAATAACCTGCTCGCTGGCCTTCCTCTTTCCCGCCTCTCTCCCCTTCAATCCATCCTAAATGCTTCTGCCAGGCTGATCCAACTTTCCCGTTGATCTGTATCTGCTGCACCTCTCTGCGAGTCCCATCATTGGCTCCCCATTCACAACAGAATTAAATTCAAAATCCTCACCCTTACATACAAAGCTCTCACCAACACCGCTCCCCTCTACCTATCCTTTCTAATACACAAGTATACTCCAGCCCGTCCACTAAGATCCAACAATGACCTGCTCCTTGCATCCACAACAATCACCTCCTCTAATGCTAGACTGCAGGACTTCTGTTGTGCAGCACCTACCCTATGGAACACTCTCCCTCGTGCTGTCAGGCTTTGCCCTAATCTGTCTTCCTTTAAATGTTCCCTGAAGACTTTTCTGTTCAGGGAAGCCTACCACCCAACTCAATAATAAATTAATTCCACTTACCTAACATTTCTCTCATCTAACTCTGTATTAACATCTTTCTCAATCTTGCAGTCCTCACCTCCTGTTTCTCAACCGCCTACCCTTCTAGATTGTAACTTCCCAGGGGAATAGGGCCCTCAATCCCTCCTGTATGTGTATATAAAATTTGTCCTGTCTCTTACAAGTCTTGTATTGTTTTATTTAAATGAATGTATCCATGGACAGTGCTGCGGAATATGCTGGCGCTTCATAAATAAAGTATAATAATAATAATTCTTCAATAAAACATACCAAGAGAACAAAGCAAATTTGATAACAGAACAGGGTTAGGCACAGACAAAGGCTGTGGCAGACATTTTCCTAAGTACAGACCTTAGTGAAGGACACCAAGGTACATTTGAAATTAAAAACATTATTTTATAGTGCTTGGTGTTATTATACTGATACATATACCACTGATCCTATAACCAGCCCTCGTCTGGCTATACCCATGTGCCAGTGTCACTACTGTGTCATTATATAGAGCTGGGTGTTATTATACTGATGCAGATACCACTGATCCTATAACCAGCCCTCTTCTAGCTATACCCATGTGCCAGTGTCACTGCTGTGTCATTATATAGCGCTGGGTGTTATTATACCGATGCAGATACCACTGATTCTATAACCAGCCCTCCTCTGGCTATACCCATGAGCCAGTGTTACTACTGTATCATTATATAGTGCTGGGTGTTATTATACTGATGCAGATACCACTGATCCTGTAACTAGCTCTTCTCTGGCTATACCCATGAGCCAGTGTCACTACTGTGTCATTAAATAGTGCTGGATGTTATTATACTGATGCAGATACCACTGATCCTATAACCATCCCTCCTCTGGCTATACCCATGTGCCAGTGTCACTACTGTGTCATTATATAGTGCTGGGTGTTATTATACTAATGCAGATACCACTGATTCTATAACAAGCCCTCCACTGGTTATACGCATGTGCCAGTGTAACTACTGTGTCTTTGTATAGAGCTGCGTGTTATTATACTGATGCAGATACCACTGATCCTATAACCATCCCTCCTCTGGCTATACCCATGTGCCAGTGTAACTACTGTGTCTTTGTATAGAGCTGCGTGTTATTATACTGATGCAGATACCACTGATCCTATAACCATCCCTCCTCTGGCTATACGCATGTGCCAGTGTAACTACTGTGTCTTTGTATAGAGCTGCGTGTTATTATACTGATGCAGATACCACTGATCCTATAACCATCCCTCCTCTGGCTATACCCATGAGCCAGTGTCACTACTGTGTTATTATATAGTGCTGGGTGTTATTATACTGATGCAGATACCACTGACCCTATAACCAGCCCTTGTCTGGCTATACACATGTGCCAGTGTCACTACTGTGTCTTTGTATAGAGCTGCGTGTTTCATGATTCAGATAAAGCATGCAATTTTAAGCAATTTTCAAATTTTTCTCCTATTATCAATGTTTCTTCATTCTCTTGGTATGCTTTGTTGAATGAGCAGCAATGCACTATTGGTTGCTGACTGAACACATGAGCTAATGACAATCAGTATATCAGTATATTTATGCAGCCACCAATAAGCCGCTAGAACCTAGGTTCTTTGCTGCTCCTGAACTTTCCTAGATAAACCTTTCAGCGAAGGATAACAAAAGACAGAAGCAAATTAAATAATACAAGGAAATGGGAAAGTTGTTTAGAAATTATATCTATCTGAATCATGAAAGAAAATTTTTGGGTTTCATGTCCCTTTAAGTATTTTTGTACAATATAACAGAAGTGGAACACATTAACAGATCAGTCATATTGTGTTCTTGACAATCGGAATCATATACTTCAGTTAAGCGTGCACAACACAGAGCAGTAGCTGTACATTTTGCAGGGGCTGCATTTCACTCTATTATTCCTGGGGGCTTTTTTATATTATTATACTAGTATGACACTCTTGCGAATACATGATCTCTAGTATGACACTCTTGCGAATACATGATCTCTAGTATGACACTCTTGCGAATACATGATCTCTAGTATGACACTCTTGCGAATACATGATCTCTAGTATGACACTCTTGCGAATACATGATCTCTAGTATGACACTCTTGCGAGTACATGATCTCTAGTATGACACTCTTGCGAGTACATGATCTCTAGTATGACACTCTTGCGAGTACATGATCTCTAGTATGACACTTTTGCGAATACATGATCTCTAGTATGACACTCTTGCGAGTACATGATCTCTAGTATGACACTCTTGTGAGTACATGATCTCTAGTATGACACTCTTGTGAGTACGTGAACTCTAGTATGACACTCTTGCGAGTACATGATCTCTAGTATGACACTCTTGTGAGTACATGATCTCTAGTATGACACTCTTGTGAGTACGTGAACTCTAGTATGACACTCTTGCGAGTACATGATCTCTAGTATGACACTCTTGTGAGTACATGATCTCTAGTATGACACTCTTGTGAGCATGTGAACTCTAGTATGACACTCTTGTGAGTACGTGAACTCTAGTATGACACTCTTGCGAGTATGTAAACTCTGGTATAACACTCTTGCGAGTTTGTGAACTTTGGTGTGACACTCTTGCTAGTATGTGAACTCTGGTATGACACTTTTGCGAGTATGTGAACTCTAGTATGAAACTCTTGTAAGTATGTGAACTCTAGTATTAAACACTTGCGAGTAAGTGAACTTTAGTATGACACTCTTGTGAGTATGTGAACTCTGGTATGACACTCCTGCGAGTATGTGAACTCTGGTATGGCACTCTTGTAAGTATGTGAACTGTAGTATGACACTCTTGCGAGTAAGTGAACTTTAGTATGACACTCTTGCGAGTATGTGAACTCTGGTATGACACTCTTGAGAGTATGTGACCTGTAGTATGACACTCTTGCGAGTACTTGAACTCTGGTATGACACTCTTGTGAGTATGTGAACTCTGGTATGACACTCTTGCGAGTATGTGAACTGTAGTATGACACTTGCGAGTACGTGAACTCTAGTATGACACTCTTGCAAGTATGTGAACTCTGGTATGCCACTCTTGCGAGTATGTGAACTCTGTTATGACACTCTCCTGAGTACTAAGCAGCAGCCTCATCTCCTTGCTATTCCATCTTTATGTCTTTTGCGCATGTGTGAAAGTGACTTGCAACTTAAAGAAATAGTAGAGAAATACCACAATCTGTGATGTCAAGCTGGATATTTTATTTTTATTTTAAAATACACATTAGAATTTAGTTATTGCATTATAAAATAAATGTTTACAATGTATACAAAACTATAAAATACCCCTATACTTACTTAAAAAAAACTAACTACTTAGTACCTAATCTTACATTTTTAAAACAAAAAACTAACACTACTAAAAATACAAAAAAACTAACATTACACAAAATAAAAAAAACATAACATTGCATAAAATAAATTAAAACCATAAATAAAAACCCCTAACATTACAAAAATAAAAAAAGTCTAAGATTACATAAAATTAAAAAAAAATTAACTTAACAAAAACTAACAATAGTCTAAGAATACAGAAAATAAAAAAGTAATTACCAAAAAAATAAAAATATTAATCCTATTCCAACACCCCCCTCAAAAAAAAAAAAAACACCCCAAAATAAGAAAAAGCCCTATTCTAAAACTTTTAAGGGTATTTGGTAGTTTAGTTTTAGAATAGGGCTTTTTCTTATTTTGGGGGCTGTTTTTTGTGGGGGGTTATTATAATAGGATTAATATTTTTGTTTTGTTAACTACTATTTTATTTTCTGTATTCTTAGACTTTTTCAATTTTTTGTAATGTTAAGGTTTTTTATTTTCTGTAATTTTTTTTCTGTAATTTTTTAATTTTTTATTTCTAGTAATGTTATTTTTTTTTATTTTTAAAGGTAAGATTAGGTTTGTATTTCCTTTTACAGGTAATTTTCTTTAAGTTAGGTAGGATTTTTTTATAGGAACTTTAGGGGTATTCTAATTTGGGTTAAAGGGCCATGAAACCCACATTTTTTCTTCCATGATTTAGAAAGAGAATGTAATTTTAAACATCTTTCTAATTTACTTATATTATCAAATGTGTTTTATTCTCTTGATATTATTTGCTGAAAAGCATATCTAGATATGCTCAGTAGCTGCTGATTGGTTGCTGTACATGGAAGCCTCATGTGATTGGCTAACCATGTGCATTGCTTTTTCTTCAACTAAGGATATCTAAAAAATGAAGCAAAATAAATAATAGAAGTAAATTGCAATGTTGTTTAAATTTCTAGTCTCTATCTGAATCATGAAAGAAAGATTTTGGGTTTAATGGCCCTTTAAGTTAGGTGGTGTTAGGTTAGGGGTTTTAGATGTTAGTTTATTACTTTGAGTTGTGGGGATGGCAGTTTAGGGGTTAATAGTTTATTTAGATCATTTGTGTTGTGAGGGGATGGCAGTTTAGAGGTAGGGATGGGCGAATGTTTCTAAAAATTCAAAATATAAAACAAATTTTGATACATTCGTTCGTTCAAATCAAATTTCAAATGTTTATATAAGATTCTAACATTCTATTTTCGACTCTTCATTTTCAAATTTTTCAATAAAATTTGAAAATATTTGTTTGAATAATAGAATGTTTAGCTATGTATTCATTCAATTTCGAAATGTAATATTCAAATTTGAATGTGACATTCAAATTCTAAATAGTATTTCTAGTCTACAACTGTGTTTAATAAATGTAATATTCTAATTCGAATGCTACATTCGAATGTCACATTCGAATTTGAAATAGTATTTCTAGTCTAATACTGTGTTTTAAATGTAATATTTGAATTCAAATGTGACATTCGAATTTGAATGTCACATTCGAATTTGAAATAGTATTTCTAGTCTAATACTGTGTTTTTTAAATGTAATATACAAATTTGAAAATGACATTCAAATTCGAATGTGACAGTATTTCTAGTTTACAACTGTGTTTAATAAATGTGATATTCGATTTGAATGTGTTATTCGATTTGAATGTGATATTCGATTCAAATGTGACATTCGAATTCGAAATAGTATTTCTAGTCTAATACTGTGTTTTATAAATGTAATATTTAAATTCAAATGTGATATTTGATTCAAATGTGATATTTAATTTGAATATGACATTCGAATTTGAAAGTGTTTCTAGTTTACAATTGTGTTTTATAAATGTAATATTCGAATTTGAAAGTGACATTCAAATTCGAATGTGACATTCGAATTCAAATGTGACATTCGAAAACTGTAAATAACATTTGAAATTCGAATTTTTAAGAATATTCGTTATTATCAACATTCTATTATGTAAATCGAATTTCTACAATAACATTTGTTCTAACATTCGAATTCGAATATAAACATATTCGCCCATCCCTATTTAGAGGTTAATAGTTTATTTAGATTGTTTGCATTGTGGGGGATGGTGGTTTAGGGGTTAATAGTTTATTTATACTGTTTTTTATGGGTTGGTGGCGGTTTAGGGGTTAGTAGTTTATTTAGATTGTTTGTGTTGTGGGGGATGGCTGTTTAGGAATTATTTGACTAGGGGCTTATGGTAGAGTGTAAGGTTCTTTACTTTTTTTTCATCCATTGATTTCTATAGGGAATGCGAAAATGCAATGTAGTTTGCACGAGTAGGGTGTTAGGTTTTTTTCCCCACTTTTTTGTCTCAATTGATTTCTATGGGGGAATACATGCATGCGCATGCAAAAACTCGTTAGAATTTTTGCGCTTTTCAGGTTAACGGTAGCGCAAAATACTTTTTTTTAACTTGTAATACAAGCGCATCCCGTCAAACGCAAAAAGCTTAACGCTAGCAGTGATTTTGCGATCACTGGGAAAAAAAATTACACCACTTGTAATCTAGGCCATAATGTGAGTGTGTCTAAACCAACTACTTTATTGTTATAATAAATCGGAAAATGAAAACATGTGTATGTTTACATTTACACACAAGAATACACTCTAATGCGTGAACACTTGCACGTGTGCACACAAATGACATGATCCTTTGGGTTTCAAGTCTTTTATATTGACATTCAAGTTTGTGTTTACTAGAGTATCTTTGCCACATTAACTTTTGACAGACACAACTAATGAAACGTGCACAAAACACTATCGATGCACAACTTGCTAACATTTTGAGGTATGGTTTGTATCTATTGGTCCCAGTAACTGCATAATCGAAAGTTGTTAGGAAAAGCCTTAAAGGGACCTAAAACCCAGACTTTTTCTTTCATGATTCAGATGGTGCATACAATTTTAAGAACTTTACAATTTAATCCTTTTATCAAAGTTGCTTCATTCTCTTGATATATTTTATCTATCCGAACACATTGGGGAGCCAATAACATTTAGGTGTAGCCACCAATCAGCAGCTAGCTCCCAGTAGTGCATTGCTGCTCCTAAGCATACTTTTCAGCAAAGGATACAAAGGAAATTATATACTAGAAGTAAAGTGGAACGTTGTTTAAATGTGTATGTTTTATGTGACTTATGAAAACAAATGTTGGATTTCGTCTCTTTAATGCAATTTCACAAGGATGTAATGTATGTTCAATAAACCTAGTAACATCATTCAAAAGACACACAAAATTTCTGATGAGGGGGCTTTTTTTTAATAGAATGTTTTATTTTTTAACTTAACATTTGTGGTGTACGCTCTAGTTTTGCAGAGATTTAACGGTTGCCCTCTGCAAGGTTTAATTTAAAGGGACAGTAAAGTTAAAATTTAACTTCAAGGGACACTTAAAACAAAATTAAACTTACATGATTCACATACAGCATGCAATTATTTTTTTATGATCTTTATTTACAGCCAACAATGTATACAACAGCATGCAATTTTAAACAACTTTTCAATTTACTTCCAATAACAAAATGTGCAGTCTTTTTATACAGAATATATGTAAATGCATTTGTGATTGGCTGATGGCTGTCACATGATGCAGCGGGAGTGGAAAAAGATATAACTTTGAAATTTGTCAGAAAAAAATCTACTACTCATTTCGAGTTCAGACTAGGGGGCAGATTTACTAAATGTAGAGCGGAAAGATTCGCTATAGCAAATCATGTCCGCTCGACATCACTAAATGCTCGTGCAATGCTGCCCCCTGCTCACTGGTGGCCAATTGACCGCTAGCAGGGGCTGTCAATTATCCCGATCATAAAGGTGGTGGAGAGGTTAAGAAGCAGCCGTCTTATCACCGCTGCACTCGCTGCTTCATAAATGGAGCCCTAAGTGCTATTGCATTTTCTTTTTTATTATGCATTTATTGATTAGGCAAATATACTGAATTTACTGGTCCCTTAAATGGATTGGCTAGAGTATGCAATTTTAAACAACTTTCCAATTTGCTTCTATTATCAATTTTGCTTAACTCTCTTGTTATCCTTTGTTAAAGAGTAATCCTAAGTGAGCTCAGGAGTGTGTGTGTGTCTTTAGCCATTTGGCAGCAGTGTTTGCAAAAAAATTTATACCAAGGAAATACAAAGATGCAAACACTGCTGCCATAGACTGCTAAAGACACATGCATGCTTGTAAGCTATTATCAGCCTATCTAGATTTACTTTTCAACAAAGGATACCAAGAGAGTAAAGCACTTAAAATAATAGAAGTAAATTGTAAATGTGTTTAAATTTGCATGCTCTATCTGAATCATTAAAGTTTACTTTTGACTTTACTGCCCCTTTAAACTATTATTGTATGTGTAGATGCATGTGGAGGGGGGCGTCACTTTACCTCTAACCACACCAAGAACCTTATTGATATTGACAAAGCTTCAAAAGCTCACAGTTAGATGGTATGCACTTCTATACTGAATAACTCAGTAGTATTCACAGCACCCTATTCGGCAAATAGTTATCTTTATAGGAAAAAAAGGGAATTTATAAGTGGAATTCCCTTTGATGAAGTATTGTAAGCAAAAAGAAAACTTTTTATGTGTGTTAGCTTTAAAAATGCTTTAAAAAAGCACACAACATTAAAAGAACATTGTATTTTAAAAATGAATTACTCTAATTTGTTAAAGCATTTGATTTTTTTGCATTACTGACCCTTGATAACTATCTATTTAACCTTTCAAATGAGTTAGATATGTAAAGTCCTACTAGGGAGCTGCAAGCAATACAACAACCAAGAATAACTTGGATTTCACCAAATCAAGAGTGTCAGTAGCACATCCCTGGCAATCCCATGTAAGTGCTGTTCAGTAGCTGCAGTCTCAGATAACTTATGTGCCTCACTCCTTTCCCATATAGTTATCAAATGGCAAAAAGATGATATTCTAACACATTAAAGCATATCATTGTTTTTGCATAAGATATAGGTTTTTTTTGTTTTTGTTTTTTAAATGATACATAGAAACTAATTGCATTATTCACTTTCTTCTACAGAATTTTTTTTATTAGCCTTTTCTTTTCTGGTAAAGAGGTTTTATTGATGACATTTTATCCAGTTATTTCTGCTTCCACATTATTAAATTTGCTGTTTCTTTAGCAGTTTATGTCTTTCAGTGACATATCTAGAACAGGACACTTACTGCATGTATATAATCGCTCTTCTCAATTGTTTTTCCCCTCTAATCAAATTATAATTCACAGCCAATTGCTTGTTCCATTATGCATGTTTGCTCTGTCACCAGTAATGCCTTAATGTCCAGCAATGTGTTCTATACACATAACTTGTTTTTCTTCTGGATTTATGTGGATATTGATTACAAGCACCTTGACTCTTTTGTTATTATCAATACATCTAGCCTGAAACTCATAACTAGGAGGCTGTTGATAATGTAATGGAATCATGCTTTCTTCTAAAGTCGTAGTGAAATCCTCTTGTTATGGAGGATTCACTTTCTTTTTTACCCTCTTGAAGACCTGCTTTGTTTCTCTGCAGGTGGCAGTCATCTTTATTTGACAAAATTGATTGTTCTTGCTGCCTCATGCAGAGTGAAACCTTTCTGCTTGTAGTCAAGTGAACATCATCATGAACATATGTATCTCTATAAGTTTACTTTAGGGTTAATAGATTTACTAAAATGTTCTCTTTATTGTTTAAATTGCAGTAATATTAGAAGTTACTGAGCTGTGCCTCATTCAAAGTGCAGTATTTATACTCAAAGCAATCTTCTAAAAGGCAATATAAATTCAACATAAGTAATGATGATAGCGCAGTTCCCGATGCACTATATTGCTGGATGGACTGCATTTACATTAGCGCGCAACTTGATATTACAAGTCCATTGTAAGCCATGTTAACCAGAGAAGAGTTAGTGTAGACAACTTTGCTTGAGCGCAACCTATGCTTTCAATGGATATCGCAACCATGCTAACTTGCACTGGTATTACAAGTTGAAAGTTATAGTTTGCACTACAGTGCAAGCTGCAACTGAGCTAGAATATTTAGCCCGGTTTGAGACCAGTAAGTACTTACACATGTATGCACTTATTTACACACACACACACCCATACTTTAAATTACTATGTCCTTCACTTAGAAGAAAATGTTATTTTAAAATATATATTTCTATATACAATATCTAGCTATCCATATATATTCAAATAGATATATAGCTATGTAATTTACAAAAAAATACATATGAATATAAATAGAAATATATATTTAAAATATAAAGAACATTTATCTTCTAAGTGAAGAATATAGGTATTTAAAGTATTGCTAATGCGCCTACTGCTTTAGGACAGTTGGTCTCGCACACCTTCGAGATAGCATACGATCGCTTAAAAAAGGCTTTTTTATCGTGCTCCATAAGTTCTATGGGTATAGGGAGTTAGTGCAATAGCGATATCTAATACAGATGTTAGCTCACCTGAATCTTGAGCTAAATTTTAAATTTCACCTTTTAATATCATCTCTAACAGGGTAGGTAAAAATGTGTCGCTCAACTTGTATTCTAGGCCACTATGTTATTCTATGATATCGTTCCTCCAGGACCGTACTATTACGACCTATCTTCTGGCTGCAGACTTCCTGGAATAGCGAGGTCAGCTATAAAAAAAAAAATCCACATTCAAAGACCAGCGATTATTAAGGGGTTAAAATCCTTTTCCAACCATTTTGATTTTATCAGCAGTAATACAATGGAACAAGGTTTATGTTAAATCAGGTAGAAAATTGTTGCAAAATGAAATTGTAAAGTACACTCCTATGTGTGGTCCAGAATAACTAAGAAAAGTAAGCAGTGGGATACTACATTAGAATTCAGCTCTTTGCTTTTTAAACTCCAGGATGGTTTGTTGTGTAGATTTAACAAGGCTGTAAACTGCATCAATTAGCATTTGCATAACCTTCTAAACCAGATACTATTGTTTTTATTTAAATTCCCAGTAGTAAAACAGCTAAATATAGGCACTTCTCCTATTTATTCTGTTACAAATGAACCTGAAAACAGATAAACTTCCCCTGTATCTAATATTATTTTAGTTCTACTAATAATGTAACAAGTCTTATATTCAAGACTATGGAGTCTATTCCAATCTTTCTGATTTTTTTTTTTTCAATATAAAAAATCTGAATAACAAAGAGGTGACTGTCTTTCTGAGATAAACACAGCCTTGCTTGATAACTAACACAACATTCAATCTACATTTTGCCCACAACAGCACTCTGAATGGACGATAATGGTTGTTGATTAACAAATACCGGAACTGATACATCAAACAAAACGCAAATCTAAAATGGCAGATTCAAGCTCTTTTTGCCTTAAATTACATCCCTAATGCCTCCACAGAAACAAATTCTGTTCTTTTTTTAATCTATATAAATAAATGATAATAATAATAATAATAATAATAATAATAATAAATAAATTATAATAATAGTAACATGGCTTCACCTGTGAGTAATTCAGTTTATTGAAAGTTAATAGGGTTAATTGATATTTTTATACTTGAGCGCAATTGTTATTTACGCTAATTCAACACTTTAACATACAGATAATTGATAGAAAAAAAATGAATATAGGTAAACAGCAGAAAACATAATGAGTCAAGTTGAACAAAAAAGACCCCGTAAGTTTCCATGAGATCTGTTGCCGTCATCTGGTAAATTTTCTTTAACAACAATAGTGCATATTAATGATTTATTAATACAAAGTGTATATAAAGCCTAACGAAAAATAGCACCTCTGGGTAATTGTAATCAAAGAATAATTGAACTAATATAACATCTTCAGCAACATAAAGTTTTAATTTTAATTCTTCAAATTTTCTCTAGGCTCATTTGCATCTAATACCCCGGATATGATCCTATACTTTTATTTGTAAAACATTAACTATATTATATATTTGTGATTGCCATTCCGTTATCGTTGGGGCTCTTTTCTGTTTCCAAAGACTTGGTATTATCTGTTTGGACCTATTCAAAAGATTATATAATGCTCTATCATATACAGTTGATAATTTTAATATTGGTTTATATAATAAAATTGTTATAGGTTCTAAAGGTAGAGAAGAGTAAAAGGCGTGCAACAGCACTACACTAAGATTTGGGAGTTGCTTTAATAAAAGGAACAATGTATTGTCCTGAGCTTGAGTGCTTATGCATGAACTGACTTTGGAAAATTGTCAACATAGAAGTTGGGCAAAAGTATGCATCTATATAGCACTTCACTCTCCCTTAGATTGTTTAAAGTAACATCATAATCGAAGGTTGTGGTGAAGTGATGTGTTTAAAATTTAACCTTTATTGGTTTTATTAAAATTGCAAAACAAACACAACATAACATTTAAAAAAATATCCATACACGGTAGCAGAGCTATTGTTCCACTGGTCTAAATTTTATTGTGTTTTTTAAATGTTATGTTGTGTTTGTTTTGCAATTTTAATAAAACCAATAAAGGTTAAATTTTAAACACATCACTTCACCACAACCTTCGATTATGATGTTACTTTAAACAATCTAAGGGAGAGTGAAGTGCTATATAGATGCATACTTTTGCCCAACTTCTATGTTGACAATTTTCCAAGGTTCTAAAGGTAGTTGTACTGATAGTAATCTATTTATCTCTGTTATTATTAAAGAAGTTGTACTGATAGTAATCTATTTATCTCTGTTATTATTAAAGACCAATAATTAGATATTATTGGGCATAACCACCATATATGTAACAACGTACCTATCTCTCCACATTCTCTCCAACATTTTTCAGAGGAATTAGGGAATATTGCTTTAATCCTATTAGGGGATGAATACCAACACATTAGTCATTTATAGTTTGTTTCTTGTATCCCAGCTGATATTGAAGCTTTGGCATGACGCTGAAAAATTATATTCCATTCTTTCCTTGTAGGGGGTGTTATAAGATCTTGGGACCACACTTTAGTATATGATAGTAACTCTGAGATTGTAGTTGTCATTATTATTTTATATATAAGTGATAGTTTTGTTGGTAAGTTCCCTGAACAAAGTAATTCAAAAAGGGGATCTTTGTCTAGTTAAATCCTGTTTCTTTGTATGTGTAGTTAAGAAGTAGAAATTCTACTTTTAGATTATTTCCATTCATAAATATGTAGAATGGTAGTGAATCATCCAAAGTTTGTATATTAATTTCTCCTATATATTCGCTAAATTATATAGATTCATCCAATATAATAGGTGTAAGTGGGGATGGAATTGTTGAAATTTGATTTTTAAGTTTAAGAATGATTTTTCATGTTCTTAACAGTTTTCTTGCATTATTTTAGGCCATGTTTTTATTGATAGCCAACATTTACCTCCTAATTGTCTAAATTGTATTAAATTATGCTCTAATTGTACCCATTCTTTCTGTTTTATATTTTTGCACCAATCAACTATTCTTTGTAGTATTGACACGCTCCTAAATTTCAATAGACAAGGTACCCCCAGCCCCCTTTATCCTTAGGAAGGTAAAGGGTTATTTTAGATACTCTTGGGGCAGTTCCAAGCCATATATATTTATTTAATAGAGATTGATACTTAGTAATATAAGAAATAGGTAGAGGAATTGGCAATGTCTAAGATAAATATAGCAATCTCGGTAAGATAGTTATTTTCACAACTTGGATTCTGCCTAGCCAGGAGAGAGGTCTATTTTTCCATCTGTTAATTTCTATTTGAGTTTATTTAAACAGTTTGTCATAATTTAATTTAAAGGTACACTGAACCGAATTTTGTTCTTTCGTGATTCAGATAGAGCATTCAATTTTAAGCAACTTTAAAATTTTCTCCTATTATCAATTTTCTTTGTTCTCTTGCTATCTTTATTTGAAAAAGAAGGCATCTAATCTTTTTTTGGTTTAGAACTCTGAACAGCACTTTTTTATTGGTAGATTAATTTATCCACCAATCAGCAAGAACAACCCAGGTTGTTCACCAGAAATGGGCCGGCATCTAAATTTACATTCTTGCATTTCCAATAAAGATACAAAGAGAATGAAGAAAATTTGATAATAGGAGTAAATTAGAAAGTTGCTTAAAATTTCATACTCTATCTGAATCACAAAAGAAAAAAATTGGGTTCAGTGTCCCTTTAACTAGTTCATTTTGATTATTCGCTATGGTAATTCCCAAATATTTTATGGTATTTGAATTTATTTTTAAATTAGTGTTTTGGGTAATTAACTGAAGGTTATTTTTATCTAGTCCATAGCTCAAACGATTTCGAATGATTTATAGAAAAATTTGAAAATTTTCCATAAGTTTTAGGTGTAGTTAGAACTGCAGGGATAGATTGAGCTGGTTCAGAAAGTGTAAAAAGGACGTCATCTGCATACAATTAAATTTTAAAATTCATATTTCCTATATTAATTATCATTTTGCCTAATTTTGGATGCCATAACTTTGATTGCTAGTGCAAATAGTAGGGGTGATAATGGGCACCCTTGTCGTGCGCCATTATCTATATTAAACGGTGCTAATAGAGAATTATTAAATTTAACAGTTGCATAAGGAGCTTTATATAAAGAAAAAATGCATTCTACAAATAATTTACTAAAGCCAAATTGATATAAAGTAAAGCGCAAAAATTGCCAATTAAGCCAATCGAAAGCTTTTTCCACATCCATTGCTAAAATAACAGATGGAACACCTTTGTTCTTCACAAATTCTAAAATCTGTATGACTTTATTAGTACTGTCCCGTGCTTCTCTCCCTGGGATAAAACCCACTTGATTAAGATGGATAAGATAGGGTAGAAAATTATATATTCTAGTAGCTAAAAAATTTCCATATATCTTTATGTCTAAATTTAGTAGAGAAATAGGTCTGAAATCACTTGGGGATTCCATTCATTTTCCCAGTTTTGGAATAACAGCTATTCTAGCTTCTAACATACTTGGTGGAAAGGGGTTACCTACGTCTATTTGTTAAAAAACAGTAGATGAAGAATAAGTATTTTCTGAAAGATTTTATAATATTTTGCAGTTAAGCCATCTGGGCCAGGGCTTTTGCAAACTTTTAGATTTTTGATAGTATCTGTTAATTCTTTAGTTGTTATTAGTTGATCTAACACATTTTTCATATCTATTAAAAGAGATGGTAGACCTGCCTTTTGAATATATTCGTTGCATTCTTTTACAAAATCTTCCAAAAAAGATTTGTCTTGTAGATTATATAGTTCTGAGTAATAATTACTAAAGATTTGTCCAATATCGTTAATAGTCTTAACAGTTTTCCCTTCTTTACGGCTAGATTTAGAGTTTTGTCGGTAAAGACCCGCGTAGCTAACGCAGCTTTTATTCCTACCGCTGCTTCCAAACAACGCTGGTATTGAGAGTTGTCTGAAGGGCTGCGTTAGGCTCCAAAAAGGGAGCGTTGAGCCGAATTTACCGCCACTTCAACCCTCAATACCAGCATTGCTTACGGTAGCGGTAAGCTGGCCAAACGTGCTCGTGCACGATTCCCCCATAGGAAACAATAGGGCAGTTTGGGCTGAAAAAAACCCTGCAAAAAAGCCGCGTTCAGCTCCTAACGCAGCCCCATTGTTTCCTATGGGGAAACACTTTCTAAGTCTGCACCTAACACCCTAACATGAACCCCGAGTCTAAACACCCCTAACCTTACACTTATTATCCCCTAATCTGCCGCCCCCGCTATCGCTGACCCCTGCATTACACAATTAACCCCTAATCTGCAGCTCCGGACATCGCCGCCACCTACATTATCCCTATGAACCCCTAATCTGCTGTCCCCAACATCGCCGACACCTACATAATATTTATTAACCCCTAATCTGCCCCCCCAATGTCGCCGCTACCTAACTTCAAGTATTAACCCCTAATCTGCTGGCCGGACCTCGCCGCTACTATAATAAATGTATTAACCCTTAAAGCTAAGTCTAACCCTAACCCTAACACCTAATCTAACGAAATAAATTAACTCTTACTAACTAAAGTATTCCTATTTAAAACTAAATACTTACCTGTAAAATAAACCCTAATATAGCTACAATATAACAAATAATTACATTGTAGCTATTTTATGATTTATATTTATTTTACAGGCAACTTTGTATTTATTTTAACTAGGTACAATAGCTATTAAATAGTTAATTTAATAGCTACCTAGTTAAAATAATTACAAAATTACCTGTAAAATAAATCCTAACCTAAGTTACAATTAAACCTAACACTACACTATCATTAAATTAATTAAATAAATTAACTACCAATACCTACAATTAAATACAATTAAATAAACTAAACTAAATTAAAAAAACCCACTAAATTACAGAAAATAAAAAAATATTACAAGAATTTTAAACTAATTACACATAATCTAAGCCCCCTAATAAAATAAAAAAAAACAAAATAATAAAAGTCCCTACCCTATTCTACATTACAAAGTAATCAGCTCTTTTACCAGCCCTTAAAAGGGCTTTTTGCGGGGCATGCCCCAAAGTAATCAGCTCTTTTGCCTGTAAAAGAAAATGCAACCCCCCCAACATTAAAACCCACCACCCACATACCCCTACTCTAACCCACCCAAACCCCCCTTAAATAAACCTAACACTACCCCCCTAAAGATCTCCCTACCTTGAGTCGTCTTCACCCAGCCGGGCCGAAGTCTTCATCCGATGGGGCAGAAGAGGACATCCAGACTGGCAGAAGTCTTCATCCTATCTGGGCAGAAGAGGACATCCAGACCAACAGACATCTTCATCCAAGCGGCATCTTCTATCTTCATCCATCCGGAGCGGAGCCATCTTCTTCCCAGCCGACGTGGATCCATCCTCTTCAACCAACGCCTACTCGCCGAAAGATGGTTCCTTTAAATGACGTCATCCAAGATGGCGTCCCTCGAATTCCGATTGGCAGACATCTTCATCCAAGCGGCATCTTCTATCTTCATCCATCCGGAGTGGAGCGGAGCCATCTTCTTCCCAGCCAATGCGGATCCATCCTCTTCAACTGACGCCTACTCACCGAATGAAGGTTCCTTTAAATGACGTCATCCAAGATGGCATCCCTCAAATTCCTATTGGCTGATAGGATTCTATCAGTCAATTGGAATTAAGGTAGGAAAAATCTGATTGGCTGATTCAATCAGCCAATCAGATTCAAGTTCAATCCGATTGGCTGATCCAATCAGCCAATCAGATTGAGCTTGCATTCTATTGGCTGATCGGAACAGCCAATAGAATGCGAGCTCAATCTGATTGGCTGATTGAATCAGCAAATCAGATTTTTCCTACCTTAATTCCAATTGACTGATAGAATCCTTAGTTCATGTACATAGGATTTAAGGCTCTTCTTTTTAAGGGTCCATGCTAATAATTTTTTGGATTTATTACCTTCATTAAAAAATGTCCTCCTTAAATAGAAAGCTGATTTCAAGCTTGTTGATTTAACTGGCTTTGTAATAACTGCCTAGTGTCTGTCAGTTGTTTTAATATATTATCATCCTTGGGATATAGTTTATGTAGATTATCTAATCTCGATAGATCCGAAGTTAAGGAGTTATATTTTTCCCTTTTTAGTTTTTTCAAATATGCGTTAAACTTTATAATAATAATATAACGTTTATGTGTTTCCCATAATGTTGATGGAGTCACATCCGATGATTTGTTTATACTAAAAAATTCTTGAAGTGACATAGAGAGTTTCTGTATAATGACTGGGTCAGACAGCAGAAAGTCATCTAATCTCCACAAAAAGGGAGTATTTGGTTTAGTAGGCCAATCTAAAGAGATTATCATTGCTGAGTGATCTGACCATGATGTATGACTAATATAAGCCTTATTAATAAACTGTAAACTATTCTGATCAAGAAATATATAATCAAGACGTGAATATGTTTTGTTTGGATATGACAAGAAGGAGTAGTCTCTTTTATTGGGGTTAAGATATCTCCATGAATCATATACATGTCTCTTAGCAAAAATAGACCAAATAGTTTTAAGTGTTTTTTGAGAGACTGTGGATTTTGATGTGGATGAATCTAACTTTGGATCAAAAGGGAAATTTAAATTTCCTCCTAAAATGAACATTCCTTGAGTAAAGTCTAATATTCTATTAAATACATTTTTGAAAAAAATCAATATTAGTTTGATTAGGTGCATATATATTTATAATTGTCACTAAATTCCCAAACAATAACCCCTTTATTGCCAAATATTTACCCTCTTTATCTTCATCTACCTTATGTAACAAAAACGGTATCTCTTTCTTAAGTATAATAATGACCACTCTCTGTCTAGAATTGAACAAAGTATGATAATGGCTGTCAAAGTTAGTTTAAAAATATTTTGGCTCTTCATTCTGTCTAAAGTGTGTCTCTTAAAGCATCAGGGTATCCGTCCCTCTACGCTTGAAATCTAGAAATGCCTGTTTCCTTTTTTGGGGTATATTAAAGCCCTTTACATTCTGTGTAATTAAAGTTAATTGTTGTTTATTAGTTTGAGCCATATTCTAGGTTAAAGTGAGAATTTTGTATTCTATATTGCTGAGGATGTCTAAACATTTGATTGAAAAATAAGTACATAACTAGTATTGGTATATATCTGCTATAATCATATAACATACAGTTCAACGTTATTCTGGCCATTCCAGATAGTTGATATGTCATATAACTTATACCCTAGAATAAAAAATAATAAAACACTATAAATGACTTAAAAAAGAAGCCAAAACTGCATCTCTCAATGAGAGTGAAGTAAGGGAAGGACCTTGGAGACCATTTTCTTTGTTGGTTATTTAAACTAGATCAATACGAAATAAGAACTTATGGTGACTTTCATATTTCACATATTATAATTTTCAAATATCTATTATACATATGGTTATTTAATATATATCTAGCATATTCAGACAAGTCATGTCTACTTTTTAACGAACAAAACAATGCAGAGTAAATAAAAAAAACTGTACCTCTCCGAAATCTTCTGCTAGACTGGATAACAATAAAGTTATATGTCTCTTAAGGAATCTTCTCTTTCCCTATTTGGTTGAACTCCTGTGTCTCTAGTATTTGGACTTTTCACTAGTGTATCAAGATTAGGATTAGTCCCCTTTTTCTTCACAGGAATCTTTTCCTATTTTTCTTGCAGTTTCCTCCTGGTATTTCCAATGTCAATTATGTCCTTTACCTGTGAATGAAATGATAGTTCTGGTTGCTCTATTCCTAAAGCTTTGCAGAAGTCCCGTATCTGTTAATTTGGAACAAGTGATTCTTTTATCTTCATATATCACTGAAAGGTGAAATGGAAAACCCCATCAGTAATTTTTTGTTGTTGATCTTAATAAAGCAGTAAGAGGAGCGAATTCTTTTCTTCTGTGAAGTGTTCTTGGCGATAAATCTACATAAAATTGTAAAGTTAAACCTCTGAATTTAATCGGTTTATTCTTCCTTGAAGCTGTCATTATTTCCTCTTTCTTCAAAAAATTCTTAAATGTTATTATGTCTCTTGGCGTACAGTATCTGGTGGTCTTGCCCTCAGAGCCCAGTGTGCTCTTTCCCATTTAATATTTGTTAGAGCGGAGTCTCCTAAAATAAAGGCGAAAAGGGCTGTAAGATAAGTAGGAAATTCTTTTGGTGTCAATGATTCAGGGAACCCTCTAATCCTTATGTTCTCCCTCCTACTCCTATTCTCTAGGTCTTCCACTTTGTCCTGTAAAGTAAAAATTAGGTCTGCTTGCTGTTCCATAGTTGTTTGAATATTAGTTACTTCTTATTTTATAGCTGATTTATTGTCTTCCAAGGCTTCTATTCGGAAACCCAAAGAGTGGATATCTGGACGAAGATCTGCTAATTATTCTCTAATGCAGGACCTAATTATATCTGTGAGATCTTTTGTGGAAGCCAGAGGAGGAAGAGTGTTTACAGTTGTTTGAGTAATATCCACTTGTGGAGAAGAGGATGGGATATTAATAGGGATATTCACACTTGATTCTGGTGTCTCTTTATTATTTGCTTTTTGTTGATGATTTTCTATTGGTGCAAAAAATGTGCTTATTGTCTGTTCTCTATTGCTGTTAATTTTTGTCTGTTTTGCAGACTTGACGCTTTTCTTTGACTCAATTTTTTTCCGTTATTTATTTCTCAGTTGCAGAGCTATATATATATATATATTTATGTTTATTTTGTATTTATAAAGGCACCTTTCCTGACACCTTTTCCACCCTTCCAAGGAGATACTAAACCAGTGTCTTATAATCCAAAACAAAAATGTTATTTCTCACTGGTTTATAACTCTAGACTATAGACTGATTAAATTCAATTATTTTAGATATTTTTCAATTTTACAATGTGCATAGCTGTGTTTTGTACTGTCACATTTACATTCATAGCACATTCCTAGCACATTCATAGGATCATCATAGGGTCATCCTAGGAAAAGTTCATCAAAGTTCAACAAGATTCAGCAAATTAGGAGTGCAAGAAATGAAATACCAGGTATCTCTATTATGACTTTGTTATAGCTCTTTTTTTTTGGTTTGAGGTATATTCCTGTTTTTCACTTCGGCCTACTCAGGCATACAGAATCAGGCAAACAAAATCTGGTGTTTAATTAGACCAGTATAAAGTATAGAGTTTAATTAGACCAGTATAGAGTTCTCACATACTTCTTATATACTTCTCTTATACTTTATAGGCTTTATCTATGCCTTATATATGCCTTATTAATGCTTTGTATTGTACTTTACTTTATGTAAAGGCTGTACTTTATATGTAGGGGGATATTTATCAAAGCGTCAACTGAAAATATGCTTGAATTCCGCTTCATAATTTTCTGTGAGTTTGATTTGCCATAGTTCTAAAAGCATCAAGATCGTCAAATGTTGAAATTTGTGACGTAACATACGATCCGGCAGTCTCAATCCAACGCACATCGATTTGAGTTGAAAACCCGTGGAATTCGAGTGGAATTGTGTTCATTCGCCCTTCTATTCAACACTATTTGAAGCTCTTACGAAGTTATCAAAAATTCAACTGTTATGCTTGCATCTTTTCCGACGCAGCGTACCTAGTTTTCAATCCGCCACCCTTGAGGTCGCAGATGCCTTAGAACTCAATGGGAGTCGGAAAACACTGAAATCTTATGTTCGATGCTGCAAGACAATGAAGCATATCACCTAATAAAAGTAATTTACAAACTGTATTAAATATGTATACCATTCAAAAATAAAACAATATTATTGTTACACATTTGGTGCACTATATAGAGATAAAAAAAACATATAGCTATTTCTATTTTTTAAATCTATTTGCACCATGTTTAATCCTTTGAGTACTAATGATGGCTATGAGCCATCACTGAGTTTCCCACTCTAGTGCTAATGACAGCTCAGAGCCGTCACTATCACTCTCCCACCTTGCGGGAGATCTGGGGGGTGACAACCGGTCCTACCCCGGTGATCGTGCCTGTAGAGTGACAGGCATCGCCGGGGCATCACGTTTTGTGTGGTGACGTCATGTGCAATGACGGGATGACGACGTCACCACGCAACTTTATTAACAATTTGTCAATACAAAGTATAGGGAAAGGGGACATGCTGCTTAGAAGCCTGTATCTTAGGCATCTAAGCAGCTACAGACCCCCAAGACCCACCATTGGAAAGGTAAGTATTGGGGATCTGAAAAAAATAAGAAATGTTAAAACCATTATTTTTCACAAAATAATAAAAATAAAAAATAAATTAAAGGAACACTCAATCAAAATTAAACTTTCATTATACAGATATAGCATGCAATTTTAAACAACTTTCTAATTTACTTCCATTGACAAAATGTGCGCAGTCTTTTTATATTTAAACTTTTTGAGTCACCAGCTCCTACTGAGCATTTGCAAGAATAAGTGTGCATGCTTTTGTGAATGGCTGATTGCTGTCACATGGTACGTGTATGCATTTGTGATTGGCTGAAGGCTGTCACATGGTACAGGGGGAGTGGAAAAAGACATAAATTAAAATTGTCAGAAAAAAAATCTACTACTCATTTGAAGTTCAGACTAAGTGCTATTGCATTGTCTTGTTATCTTGCATTTGTTGATTATGCAAATCTACAGTGTTGACTGGTCCTTTAAATCAGCTTAGCACTCAGGTGGGAAAGTGCTTAGCACTCAAAGGGTTAATGTTGTATAGACGCAAAAGACAAATGTTACCAACACAACGTTATTTAATAGCATTCCCTTTCTGTCATGTTTTGCAATGTTGATACTCTACATTATTCTTTAATTCACAAATATTTTTGGAACAAAGGATAGCAAGAGAATAAAAACAGTGGCATTAAAATACATTGACATAATTTTAAAATGGCATTTGAATTCAAACATAGGATAGCAAGAGAATGAAAACAATGGCATTAAAAATACATTGACATGATTTTAAAATTACATTTGAATTCCCACAAAGGATAGGAAGAGAATGAAAACAGTGGCATTAAAAATACATTGACATGATTTTAAAATGGCATTTAATTGTGTGCAGGTTCGCCAGCTGTAATAAATGCAGGTGTAATAAATGCAGGTGTATTCTGTGTGCAATTCAATCAATGACTTTTGCACAACACATGGATATTTAGCTAGGGATGAAATTTGAACTCTGATTTTCTGTGTTTGCACGGCAGCATTGTGGAGGCTTAAAAGGTCAGTAATTATATTTTTTAACCAAAAAAATATTAGTACTGTTTTCATCCAGCTTCTATCCTTTGTTGGAAGTAGAATGCCATTGTAAAGTAATTTCTATGTATTTTGCATGCCACTGTTTTCCTTTGTGCTTGCGAAATACATTGAAATTACTTTAAAATGGCATTATCAATCCCACAAAGGATAGCAAGACATTTTGTAACAGTTGCACAAATAATTGCATATCATAATGTTCGACATTGCATTCTCTTTCTAACTTATGTTTGGCAATGTTAATACACCACATTGTTCTTTAATATGGTATTTCCAAAACACAGTAATCACTGACCTTTTAAGCAACCACAATGCTGCCATCCACAGAAAATCTGATTTATGATTCCAACCAGAGCTAAATACTCATGTGTTTTGCATAAGATATTTACGGCGAGATTACGAGTTTTGCGGTAACAGGGGTACGTTGTTAACGCTCCTTTTTTTCTTACCGCTCACTCAAGACAACGCTGGTATTACGAGTTTTCAGCAAGCCGGCGTTAGCCTCAGAAAAGTGAGCGTTGAGCAAAATTTAGCTCCACATCTCACCTCAATACCAGAGTTGCTTACGGTAGCGGTAAGCTGGCAAAACGTGCTCGTGCACGATTTCCCCATAGGAAACAATGGGCTGAGCTGGCTGAAAAAAAACCTAACACCTGCAAAAAAGCAGCGTTCAACTCCTAACGCAGCCCCATTGTTTCCTATGGGGAAATACATTTTATGTCTGCACCTAACACCCTAGCATGAACCCTGAGTCTAAACACCCCTAATTTTACTCTTATTAACCCCTAATCTGCTGCCCCCGACATTGCCGACGCCTGTATTATATTATTAACCCCTAATCTGCCGCTCCGGACTCCGCCGCCACCTACATTATACTTATGAAGCCCTAATCTGCCCCCCCATGTGTTTTGCATAAGTTATTTATGGCGAGATTACGAGTTTTGCAGTAACAGGGGTGCGTTGTTAACGCTCCTTTTTTTCTTACCGCTCACTCAAGACAATGCTAGTATTATGAGTTTTCTGCAAGCTGGCGTTAGCCTCAGAAAAGTAAGCGCTGAGCAAAATTTAACTCCACATCTCACCTCAATACCAGAGTTGCTTACGGTAGTGGTAAGCTGGCAAAAGGTGCTCGTGCACGATTTCCCCATAGGAAACAATGGGCTGAGCTGGCTGAAAAAAAACCTAACACCTGCAAAAAAGCAGCGTTCAGCTCCGAAAGCAGCCCCATTGTTTCCTATGGGGAAATACATTTTATGTCTGCACCTAACACCCTAACATGAACCCTGAGTCTAAGCACCCCTAATTTTACACTTTTTAACCCCTAATCTGCCGCCCCCAACATTGCAGACACCTACATTATACTTATTAACCCCTAATCTGCCCCCCAATGTCGCCGCAACTATATTAAATTTATTAACCCCTAATCTGCCGCAGCAAACGTCGCCGCCACTATAATAAATGTATTAACCCCCCAACATTAAAACCCACCACCCACACACCCAACCCTACTCTAAAACCCACCCAATCACCCCTTAAAAAAACTAACACTAGCCCCTTTAAGATCACCCTACCTTGAGACGTCTTCACCCAGCCGGGCACAAGTGGACCTCCAGAGGGGCAGAAGTCTTCATCCGATCCGGGCAGAAGAGGTCCACCAAGCGGCAGAAGTCTTCATCCAGGCGGCATCTTCTATCTTCATCCTCCCAGAGCGGAGAGGGTCCATCTTCAAGACATGCGACGCGGAGCATCCTCTTCATCCGACGGCCGACGACTGAATGACTGGTCCGTTAAGTGACATCATCCAAGATGGCGTCCCTTTAATTCCGATTGGCTGATAGAATCCTATCAGCCAATCGGAATTAAGGTAGGAAAAATCCTATTGGCTGATGCAATCAGCCAATAGGATTTAAGTTCAATCCGATCTGATTGGAACAGCCAATAGAAAGCGAGCTCAATCCTATTGGCTGATTGGATCAGCCAATCGGATTGAACTTAAATCCTATTGGCTGATTGCATCAACCAATAGGATTTTTTCTACCTTAATTCCGATTGGCTGATAGGATTCTATCAGCCAATTGGAATTCAAGGCACGCCATCTTGGATGACGTCACTTAAAGGACCAGTCATTCAGTCGTCGGCCGTCGGATGAAGAGGATGCTCCATGTCGGCTGGATTGAAGATGGACCCGCTCCGCTCCGGAAGGATGAAGATAGAAGATGCCGCCTGGATGAAGACTTCTGCCGCTTGGAGGACCTCTTCTACCCGGATCGGATAAAGACTTCTGCCCTCTAGAGGTCCACTTGTGCCCGGCTGGGCGAAGACATCTCAAGGTAGGAATAGGGTGATCTTCAAGGGGGTAGTGTTAGTTTTTTTGGGTGGGTTTTAGAGTAGGGTTGGGTGTGTGGGTGGTGGGTTTTAATGTTGTGGGGGTATTGTATTTTTTTTTACAGGTGAAAGAGCTGATTACTTTGGGGCAATGCCCCACAAAAGGCCCTTTTAAGGGCTATTTGTAATTTAGTATAGGGTAGGGAATTTTATTATTTTGGGGGGCTTTTTTATTTTATTAGGGGGATTAGATTAGGTGTAATTAGTTTAAAATTCTTGTAATTCTTTTTTTATTTTCTGTAATTTAGTGTTTTTTTCGTAATTTAGTTTATTTCATTTAATTCTAATTAATTGTAGGTAGTTTAGGTAATTAGTTTAATTATAGTGTAGTGTTAGGTGTAATTGTAATTTAGGTTAGGATTTATTTTACAGGTACATTTGTACTTATTTTAACTAGGAAGTTATTAAATAGTTAATAACTATTTAATAACTATTGTACCTAGTTAAAATAAATACAAACTTGCCTGTAAAATAAATATAAATCCTGAGATAGCTACAATGTAACTATTAGTTATATTGTAGCTATCTTACGCCTAGATTTAGAGTTTTGTCGGTAACGACCCGAGTAGCTAACGCTGGCTTTTTTCTGGCCGCACCTTTTAAATACCTCTGGTATTGAGAGTTCACAGAATGGCTGCGTTAGGCTCCAAAAAGGGAGCGTACAGGCATATTTACCGCCACTGCAACTCTCGATACCAGAGTTGCTTACGGACGCGGCCAGCTTCAAAAACGTGCTCGTGCACGATTCCCCCATAGAAAACAATGGGGCTGTTTGAGCTGAAAAAAAACCTAACACCTGCAAAAATGCCGCGTTCAGCTCCTAACGCAACCCCATTGTTTCCAATGGGGAAACACTTCCTACGTCTGCACCTAACACTCTAACATGTACCCCGAGTCTAAACACCCCTAACCTTACACTTATTAACCCCTAATCTGCTGACCCCGCTATCGCTGACCCCTGCATATTATTTTTAACCCCTAATCTGCCGCTCCGTACACCCCCGCCACCTACATTATCCCTATGTACCCCTAATCTGCTGCCCTAACATCGCCGACCCCTATATTATATTTATTAACCCCCTAATCTGCCGCCCCCAACGTCGCCTCCACCTAACTACACTTATTAACCCCTAATCTACCGACCGGACCTGAGCGCTACTATAATAAATGTATTAACCCCTAATCCGCCTCACTCCTGCCTCAATAACCCTATAATAAATAGTATTAACCCCTAATCTGCCCTCCCTAACATTGCCGACACCTAACTTCAAGTATTAACCCCTAATCTGCCGACAGGAGCTCACCGCTACTCTAATAAATTTATTAACCCCTAAAGCTAAGTCTAACTTTAACCCTAACACCCCCCTAAATTAAATATAATTTAAATCTAACGAAATAAATTAACTCTTATTAAATAAATTATTCCTATTTAAAGCTAAATACTTACCTGTAAAATAAACCCTAATATAGCTACAATATAAATTATAATTATATTATAGCTATTTTAGGATTTATATTTATTTTACAGGTAACTTTTGTATTTATTTTAACCAGGTACAACAGCTATTAAATAGTTAAGAACTATTTAATAGCTAAAATAGTTAAAATAATTACAAAATTACCTGTAAAATAAATCCTAGCCTAAGTTACAATTAAACCTAACACTACACTATCAATAAATTAATTAAATAAAATACCTACAATTATCTACAATTAAACCTAACACTACACTATCAATAAATTAATTAAATACAATTCCTACAAATAAATACAATTAAATAAACTAACTAAAGTACAAAAAATAAAAAAGAACTAAGTTACAAAAAATAAAAAAAATATTTACAAACATTAGAAAAAATTACAACAATTTTAAACTAATTACACCTACTCTAAGCCCCCTAATAAAATAACAAAGACCCCCAAAATAAAAAAATGCCCTACCCTATTCTAAATTACAAAAGTTCAAAGCTCTTTTACCTTACCAGCCCTGAACAGGGCCCTTTGCGGGGCATGCCCCAAAGAATTCAGCTCTTTTGCCTGTAAAAAAACACATACAATACCCCCCCAACATTACAACCCACCACCCACATACCCCTAATCTAACCCAAACCCCCCTTAAATAAACCTAATACTAAGCCCCTGAAGATCTTGCTACCTTATCTTCACCTCGCCGGGTATCACACCGATCGGTCGTGGCTCCAAAATCTTCATCCAACCCAAGCGGGGGCTAGACATCCTTCATCCGGCGGCTGAAGAGGTCCAGAAGAGGCTCCAAAATCTTCATCCTATCCGGGAAGAAGAGGCGATCCAGACAGGCAACCATCTTGATCCAAGCGGCATCTTCTATCTTCATCCGATGAGGACCGGCTCCATCGTGAAGACCTCCAGCGCGGATCAATCTTCTTCCGATGACGTCCAACTGAAGAATGACGGTTCCTTTAAGGGACGTCATCCAAGATGGCGTCCCTCGAATTCCGATTGGCTGATAGGATTCTATCGGCCAATCAGAATTAAGGTAGGAAAATTCTGATTGGCTGATGGAATCAGCCAATCAGATTCAAGTTCAATACGATTGGCTGATCCGATCAGCCAATCAGATTAAGCTTGCATTCTATTGGCTGTTCCGATCAGCCTATAGAATGCGAGCTCAATCTGATTGGCTGATCGGATCAGCCAATCGGATTGAACTTGATTCTGATTGGCTGATTCCATCAGCCAATCAGAATTTTCCTACCTTAATTCCGATTGGCTGATAGAATCCTATCAGCCAATCGGAATTCAAGGGACGCCATCTTGGATGACGTCCCTTAAAGGAACCGTCATTCTTCAGTTGGACGTCGTCGGAAGAAGATTGATCCGCGCTGGAGGTCTTCACAATGGAGCCGGTCCTCATCGGATGAAGATAGAAGATGCCGCTTGGATCAAGATGGTTGCCGGTCTGGATCGCCTCTTCTTCCCGGATAGTATGAAGATTTTGGAGCCTCTTCTGGACCTCTTCAGCCGCCGGATGATGGATGTCTAGCCTCCGCTTGGGTTGGATGAAGATTTTGGAGCCAGGACCGATCGATGTGATACCCGGCGAGGTGAAGATAAGGTAGGAAGATCTTCAGGGGCTTAGTGTTAGGTTTATTTAAGGGGGGTTTGGGTTAGATTAGGGGTATGTGGGTGGTGGGTTGTAATGTTGGGGGGGGGTATTGTATGTGTTTTTTTACAGGCAAAAGAGCTGAATTCTTTGGGGCATGCCCCACAAAGGGCCCTGTTCAGGGCTGGTAAGGTAAAAGAGCTTTGAACTTTTGTAATTTAGAATAGGGTAGGGCATTTTTTTATTTTGGGGGTCTTTGTTATTTTATTAGGGGGCTTAGAGTAGGTGTAATTAGTTTAAAATTGTTGTAATTTTTTTCTAATGTTTGTAAATATTTTTTTATTTTTTGTAACTTAGTTCTTTTTTATTTTTTGTACTTTAGTTAGTTTATTTAATTGTATTTATTTGTAGGAATTGTATTTAATTAATTTATTGATAGTGTAGAGTTAGGTTTAATTGTAGATAATTGTAGGTATTTTATTTAATTAATTTATTGATAGTGTAGTGTTAGGTTTAATTGTAACTTAGGTTAGGATTTATTTTACAGGTAATTTTGTAATTATTTTAACTATTTTAGCTATTAAATAGTTCTTAACTATTTAATAGCTATTGTACCTGGTTAAAATATATACAAAGTTACCTGTAAAATAAATATAAATCCTAAAATAGCTATAATATAATTATAATTTATATTGTAGCTATATTAGGATTTATTTTACAGGTAAGTATTTAGCTTTAAATAGGAATAATTTATTTAATAAGAGTTAATTTATTTCGTTAGATTTAAATTATATTTAACTTAGGGCGTTGTTAGTGTTAGGGTTAGACTTAGCTTTAGGGGTTAATACATTTATTAGAATAGCGGTGAGCTCCAGTCGGCAGATTAGGGGTTAATACTTGAAGTTAGGTGTCGGCGATGTTAGGGAGGGCAGATTAGGGGTTAATACTATTTATTATAGGGTTATTGAGGCGGGAGTGAGGCGGATTAGGGGTTAATAACTTTATTATAGTAGCGGTGCGGTCCGCTCGGCAGATTAGGGGTTAATAAGTGTAGGCAGGTGGAGGCGACATTGAGGGGGGCAGATTAGGGGTTAATAAATATAATATAGGGGTCGGCGGTGTTAGGGGCAGCAGATTAGGGGTACATAAGGATAACGTAGGTGGCGGTCGGCAGATTAGAGGTTAATTATTGTAGGTAGCTGGCGGCGACGTTGTGGGGGGCAGGTTAGGGGTTAATAAATATAATATAGGGATCAGCGGTGTTAGGGGCAGCAGATTTGGGGTACATAAGTATAACGTAGGTGACGGTCGGCAGATTAGGGGTTAAAAAATTTTAATCGAGTGGCGGCGATGTGGGGGGACCTCGGTTTAGGGGTACATAGGTAGTTTATGGGTGTTAGTGTACTTTAGAGCACAGTAGTTAAGAGCTCTATAAACCGGCGTTAGCCCATAAAGCTCTTAACTACTGACTTTTTTTCTGCGGCAGGAGTTTTGTCGTTAGAATTCTAACGCTCACTTCAGACACGACTCTAAATTCCGGAGTTAGAAAGATCCCATTGAAAAGATAGGATACGCAATTGACGTAAGGGGATCTGCAGTATGGAAAAGTCACGGCTGCAAAGTGAGCGTTAGACCCTTTCCTGACTGACTTCAAATACCGGCGGTAGCCTAAAACCAGCGTTAGGAGCCTCTAACGCTGGTTTTTACGGCTACCGCCAAACTCTAAATCTAGGCCTTAGGGTTTATTTTATAGGTAAGCATTTAGTTTTAAATAGGATTCATTTATTTAATAGTAAGAAATTTATTTCGTTTTATTTATATTATATTTAAGTTAGGGTTGTGTTAGTGATAGACTTAGGTTTAGGGGTTAATAAATTTAATATAGTAGCGGCGACGTTTGGGGCGGCAGATTAGGGGTTAATAAATGTAGGTAGGTGTCGGCGATGTTAGGGATGGCAGATTAGGGGTTAATCAAATTTAACTAGTGTTTGCGAGGTGGGAGTGCGGCGGTTTAGGGGTTAATATATTTATTAAAGTGGCGGCGATGTCCGGTCGGCAGATTAGGGGTTAAACTTTTAATTTAAGTGTTTGCGATGTGGGGGGGCCTCGGTTTAGGGGTTAATAGGTAGTTTATGGGTGTTAGTGTACTTTTTAGCACTTAAGTTAAGAGCTTCATGTTCTGGCGTTAGCCCATAAAAATCTTAACTACTGACTTTTAAATGCGGTAGGAGTCTTGACAGGAGAGGGTCTACCGCTCACTTTTTCAGATGATCGTAATCCCGGCATTAGGCAAATCCCATTAAAAAGATAGGATACGCAATTGATGTAAGGGGATTTGCGGTATGCTAAAATCACGGGAAAAAAGTGAGCGGTACACCTGTACCTGCCTAACTCGTAATACCAGCGGGCGTTAAAAAGCAGCGTTAGGACCCCTTGACGCTGCTTTTAAGGCTAACGCAAGACTCGTAATCTAGCCGTTAGTTACACAAACAATACACCTGCATTTATTACAGTTGCTGAACTTACCTGGATGATCTAATTCTAGACATATTCATTTTGACACAACATTGTGCTTGTCAAATGACTTAATACCGAAATGCGGTCAATCGGGAATAAATTATTCAATCAATTTGCTCATAAAATGATGCAAGAATAATGAAATTCTGCAAGTCATTTGTTAGGTAATGTGTTGCACATCTTTTATTCAATTGCTGAAATCATTCACAGCTGTAGAACTTGGCATTATAAAAAGGGCCTTCAATTACTTCATTTCATTATTATTTTGATCATTGACATAATAAATGCCTTACAATTTGTCCTGTTCTTAAGGAGACGCTGGGAAAGATGGGTGTTGATGGCTGCGGTTGTGCAACAACAAAGATGCCAGTGGATGCGGAGGGTGTTCCTTCCTATGGTTGGTCTCCATGCCCTCAGTGACCAAGAGGTGATCCGTAGATTTTGACTAAATAGGGCCTCTATTGAGAGGCTCTATGTCAAAATCAAGGATTCTCTCGAGCCACTGACTGAAAGGAGTAGGGAAATTCCTGGGATGGTGAAATTACTATCGGTCCTCTATTTCTTAGCAACTGGATCATTCCAGGCTGTGGCAGGTCTAGGCATAGTTATGAGCCAGGCAACCTTCTCACGTCATCTGAAGATTGTCCTGAATGCCTTGCACCAATGCCTAGGCCATCATGTTCACTTCCCCAATACACATGAGGAGTGGCATGCTGTCAATCTCCAGTTCTATCATCTTGCTATTTTTCTCTTTCTCTCTTTCTCTCTCTCTCTCTATCTTTCTCTCTCTGTCTCTCTCTCTCTCGCAATCTCTCTCTCTCTCTTGCAATCTCTGTCCCTCTTTTGCACTCTCTCTCTTTTGAAATCTCTATTTTTAAAATTGTATTACAAATATAAGGTTTATTTACCTGTGCACCCTTCTCTTCATTACAGTTTGTTGGATTTAGAGCTTACATTGTGTGGCAGTTTTAGGGGGACACAGATTTCTGAAGGAACCTTGACGAGGTACCCATGCTTGTCCCATTTTTCTAAATGTGTTAACTAACCCATCAATTATTGATTTTCATCTTAGCTGAAAGTGTGTGAGTTATGTACTTTCTGTGTGTGTTTCTTTAAAAATGTCTCAATGAATTTTCAATATTGTACTTGCGCACAGGCCTGTACTTTCTGTGTGTGTTTCTTTAAAAATGTCTCGATGAATTTTCAATATTGTACTTGCACACAGGGACATTCAACACCCGAAATTTTTTCAAAAAAAGATGGGTAATTATTTTTATTACACATTCCCCAGTTTAGCATTGCCAACAATGTTATATTGATATACTTTTTACCTCTGTGATTAACTTTTATATAAGCATCTTCTGACCGCCCCCTGATCAAATGACATTTAATTTATTAACTATTGACTTTAATTTTATCAAATTAAAATTAATAAAAAATTAATTTTATAATCATTTTTAAAAATATCAATTGATAATAATTGAAAAAAAAAATTTTTCTTACTATTGCATGCTCGATCTGAGTTTTAAAAGTATTTGTTGGTGTTTAGTGTCCCTTTATTTAAAATGGTCATATATTAATGAAATATGAGAATGAATACATTTACACAATTTTATTAAATTTCAAATTACTTTACTATCACATGCTAATTACGACTCATGAAATTAAAATGATTGATTCCTTTATCGTTTAATAGAAGTGAGTTCTTTATGATAAAGTCAAGACTATATAATATTTTTTTTAGAAAATGTAAATACAAAACATATATGGCATAGATTGACCATTTAATAATCAGAGAAAAGTATATCTTACACATGCATTGAATTTGATCATCAATCATTTGTAACATTTGTATTATGTGTATAAAGTAATAACAAATAAACACATTTATTAATTTTCAATATATTTTTATTTGTATATATATATTTTTAATAAAAAAATTTAAAAAAGATAATGACATACATAATAAAACAAACAAAAAAATTGAATCACAAAGATTATAACAGAAAATGGTGATGGAGACAGGGGGGAGATCTCTCCCTTGTTCCCCTTCTCCCAAACATTAAAAACAGTTGATGATTAAAAATCTGTCCTGCCTTCTCCTGATGATTTAGTCCTCCCTGCTCTACAGCTACCCTGGCCCTATCTACTTCTAATCTCTCCCTATCAAAATCTATCCTATCACTATCTCTCTTTCTTTTGTAAAAAAATCTATCCCTCTCTAATTCTAATCTTTGATGATCCCTCATCCGTTCATATACAAATCTTTCCCTCTCTAAATCTATTCTAACTGTTTCTATTCTCAATCTTTCCCTCTCTAAAGCCAATATTTCCCTATCTACTATAATGCCCCTCTCTAATATCTGCCCCTATTGCTCAACAGATAATCTTAATGCCCCATGCAAACTCATTGTGATCATCTCTGTAATGCTTGGCCAGATTTAACATTTGACGAACTGCCTCATCATCAGTGATGGGAGGCAGTTTGTGGCCAGGATCAGCACAGCCATGAGCTGCTGGGGCACGAGCAACAGGTGCAGGAGGGGCACCAGGGTCCAGAGCAGCTGGGTCTTCTGGGGCAGGAGGAGCAGCACAGATGAGAGCCTCCATTTCCGATGTCCCCTGTGAGATTCCCTGCTCCTGGGATTCTGGATATTGGGTCTCTCCCTGGGATACCTCCTCCTCCACAATAGCTCTCACCTGGCAAACACAACCGGCAATCTCCTTCAAAACCTTATGGGCATGTTCAATATCTAAAGAAATGTGATTGGGAAAAAAATATTATAATCCCACGTAATGTACAGTGAAAGATTAAAGGCATATGAAAGTAAACATATAGCTTCCATAATTCATATTGAGATTATAAATTTAAGACACTGTATTTTAACATGAACGATTCTGATAGTTAATGTTATCTTAAAGGGATACTCCATCAAAGTTTGTAATACAAATGAATGCATCTCATTTTTAAAAAAAAATAATTTTAATTGTTGCTATATAAATGTTTGAAGAAAAGTGCTTATTATAAAATCTATATTATTTTCAAAAGTATATTTAAGTATTCAATGTGCACCAGCATTTTCAACACAGCCCTTTTTTTTCTTTCTTTACTTTTTTAAACTCTTTTTAGACTGTTTCTTAATTACTGACATGATACAAGCCCCACTGGTGCTGTGAGAAGCTTGAGTATTGACAATGCTGTTGCACAGAGAATATCTTATTCTGAGCCACATGGATATGCATGTAAAAACAATAAGATTTTTAAAAATAATATTTAGATTTTAGCATAGATATATATATATATATATATATATATATATATATATATATATATATATATATATATATATATATATATATATATATATATATATATCTATGCGATAATGCCAATGTTTGTATATGTTAAAGGAATATTCTCTTCAAAACAGAAGGTAATAGAGCAATCAATTTGAATAAACTTTCTAAAGAAATCAATTAACATTTTTCACTGTTCTCTGTATAGATTGTTTTAAATGTAGGCTTAGATGTTCTGTGTTTTGTTAAGCACATAGGTAGAACTTGATGATTGCTGTTGAAATGTAGGCAAACAATCATCAGGCAATACACAGGTGATGATCCAGACCTGTGATTCCTTCTAAGTTTAAAAGGACATGAAACCAAAAAAATGTTCTTTCATGATTAACCCTTTAAGGACACAGCTTTCAGTTTGCTCAATTGTTTTATGACGGAAAAATTCCGTCATATGTCCTTAAGAGGTTAAGCTAGAAAATACATTTTTTAAAAAAAAACAAAATAATTTACTTATATTATCTAATTTGTTTCATTTACTCTGTATGCTTTGTTGAATGAGCAGCAATGCAGTACTGGTTGCTGACTGAACACATTGGTGAACCAATGATAATCAGTATATATATGCAGCCAACAATCAGCAGCTATAACCTAGGTTTTTTGCTGCTTATGAGCTTGCAAAAACAAACCTTTCAGCAAAGGATAACAAGAGAATTAAGTAATAGAATTACATTTTAAATGTGTTTAAAATAGTACTATCTATCTGAATCCACAAAGTAAAGGTTTGTGTTTTATGTCCCTTTAAATTATTTTTCAAATAAAGATAATAATCGAAAGAACAATATTTAACATGAGGACAATTTTTTTATGTATATATAAAATGCATTATATAAAATGCATGGTCTATGTAAATGAAGAATATCATGTTTTTACTATACTATTCTTAGAAATAACATAAAATGACAGATTATATCAACAATCAGTTGCCTAGATTTGGAGTTTTGTCTGTAAGGCTGTGCGGTGCTAACGCTCCTTTTTTCCAGCGCACCCTTAAGACAACGCTGGTATTACGTGTTTTCTGAATGGCTGCGTTAGCCTCGGAAAAGTGAGCATTGAGACAAATTTAGCTCCACTTTAACCCTCAATATCATCGTTGCTTACGGTAGCGCTAAGCTGGAAAAACATGCTCGTGCACGATTTCCCCATAGGAAACAATGGGGCTGAGATGGCTGAAAAAAAACCTAACACCTGCAAAAAAGCAGCGTTCAGCTCCTAACGCAGCCCCATTTTTTCCTATGGGAAAATACTTTCTAAGTCTACACCTAACACCCTAACATGAACCCAGAGTCTAAATGCCCCTAACCTTACACTTATTAACCCCTAATCTGTCGCCCCCAACATCCTCGCCACCTGCATTATACTATTAGCCCCTAATCTGCCGCTCCGGACACCGCCCCCACCTACATTATAGCTATGAACCCCTAATCTGCTGTCCCTAACATCGCCGACACCTATATTATATTTATTAACCCCTAATCTGTCCCCCCTCAACATTGCCACCACCTACCTACACTTATTAACCCCTAATCTGCCGACCAGACATCGCTGCCACTATAATAAATGTATTAACCCCTAAACCGCCGCACTCCCACCTCGCAAACACTATAATAAATTTTATTAACCCCTAATCTGCCCTCCCTAACATCGCCGCCACCTACCTACAATTATTAACCCCTAATCTGCCGCCCCTAACGTCGCCTCTACTATAATAAGGTTATTAAACCCTAAACCTAAGTCTAAGCCTAACCCTTACACCCCCTAAATTAAATATAATTTAAATAAAACTAAATAAAATTACTATAATTAAATAAATTAATCCTATTTAAAACTAAATACTTACCTATAAAATAAACCATAATATAGCTACAATATAACTAATAATTACATTGTAGCTATTTTAGGATTTATATTTATTTTACAGGCAACTTTGTATTTATTTTAACTAGGTACAATAGCTATTAAATAGTTAATAACTATTTAATAGCTACCTAGTTAAAATAATTACAAAATTACCTGTAAAATAAATTACCTGTAAAATAAATCCTAACAAATACACCTAACACTACACTATTAATAAATTAATTAAATAAATTAATTACATTGATCTAAACTAAAATACAATTAAATAAACTAAACTATAGTACAAAAACAAACAAACACTACATTACAAAAAACAAAAAGAATATTACAAGAATTTTAATCTAATTACACCTAATCTAAGCCCACTAATAAAATAAAAAAGCCCCCCAAAATAATAAAATTCCCTATCCTATACTAAATTACAAAAGTAATCAGCTCTTTTACTAGTCCTTAAAAGGGCTTTTTGCGGGGCATTGCCCCAAAGTTATCAGCTCTTTTACCTGTAAAAAAACAAATAAAATACCCCCCCCCAACATTACAACCCACACACGCCTACTCTAAAACCCACCCGATCCCCCCTTAAAAAAACCTAACACTACCCCATTGAAGATCACCCTACCTTGAGCCATGTTCACCCAGCCGGGCACCACTGGTCATCCGATCCGTCCAGAAGTCTTCATCCAATGGGGCAGAAGAGGACATCCGGACCAGGAGAAGGCTTCATCCAAGCGGCATCTTCTATCTTCATTCATCCGGCGCGGAGCAGGTCCATCTTCAAGACATCCGACGCGGAGCATCCTCTTCTTTCCATGGCAAACGACTGAAGGATTCTATCAGCCAATCGGAATTAAGGAAGGAAAAATCTGAAAATCTGGTTGATTTAATCCGATTGGCTGATTGGATCAGCTAATAGAATTGACCTCGCATTCTATCAGCCAATCGGAATTCGAGGGTCGCCATCTTAGATGACGTCATTTAAAGGAACCTTCATTCAGTCGTCGGCCGTGGAAAGAAGAGGATGCTCCGCGTCGGATGTTTTGAAGATGGACCTGCTCTGCGCCGGATGGATGAAGATAGAAGATGCCGCTTGGATGAAGCCTTCTCCTGGTCCGGATGTCCTCTTCTGCCCCATCGGATGAAGACTTCTGTACGGATCGGATGACCAGTGGTGCCCGGCTGGGTTAACACGGCTCAAGGTAGGGTGATCTTCAATGGGGTAGTGTTAGTTTTTTTAAGGGGGGATCGGGTGGGTTTTAGAGTAGGGGTGTGTGGGTGGTGGGTTGTAATGTTGGGGGGGTATTGTATTTGTTTTTTTTACAGGTAAAAGAGCTGATTACTTTGGGGCAATGCCCCGCAAAAAGCCCTTTTAAGGGCTGGTAAAAGAGCTGATTACTTTTGTAATTTAGTACAGGTTAGGGAATTTTATTATTTTGGGGGGCTTTTTTATTTTATTAGTGGGCTTAGATTAGGTGTAATTAGATTAAAATTCTTGTATTAATTTTTTTATTTTTTTGTAATAGTGTTTGTTTTTTTGTACTATAGTTTAGTTTATTTAATTGTATTTTAGTTTAGATCAATGTAGTTAATTTATTTAATTACAGGGAGTGCAGAATTATTAGGCAAGTTGTATTTTTGAGGATTAATTTTATTATTGAACAACAACCATGTTCTCAATGAACCCAAAAAACTCATTAATATCAAAGCTGAATATTTTTGGAAGTAGTTTTAGTTTGTTTTTAGTTTTAGCTATTTTAGGGGGATATCTGTGTGTGCAGGTGACTATTACTGTGCATAATTATTAGGCAACTTAACAAAAAACAAATATATACCCATTTCAATTATTTATTTTTACCAGTGAAACCAATATAACATCTCAACATTCACAAATATACATTTCTGACATTCAAAAACAAAACAAAAACAAATCAGTGACCAGTATAGCCACCTTTCTTTGCAAGGACACTCAAAAGCCTGCCATCCATGGATTCTGTCAGTGTTTTGATCTGTTCACCATCAACATTGCGTGCAGCAGCAACCACAGCCTCCCAGACACTGTTCAGAGAGGTGTACTGTTTTCCCTCCTTGTAAATCTCACATTTGATGATGGACCACAGGTTCTCAATGGGGTTCAGATCAGGTGAACAAGGAGGCCATGTCATTAGATTTTCTTCTTTTATACCGTTTCTTGCCAGCCACGCTGTGGAGTACTTGGACGCGTGTGATGGAGCATTGTCCTGCATGAAAATCATGTTTTTCTTGAAGGATGCAGGCTTCTTCCTGTACCACTGCTTGAAGAAGGTGTCTTCCAGAAACTGGCAGTAGGACTGGGAGTTGAGCTTGACTCCATCCTCAACCCGAAAAGGCCCCACAAGCTCATCTTTGATGATACCAGCCCAAACCAGTACTCCACCTCCACCTTGCTGGCGTCTGAGTCGGACTGGAGCTCTCTGCCCTTTACCAATCCAGCCACGGGCCCATCCATCTGGCCCATCAAGACTCACTCTCATTTCATCAGTCCATAAAACCTTAGAAAAATCAGTCTTGAGATATTTCTTGGCCCAGTCTTGACATTTCAGCTTGTGTGTCTTGTTCAGTGGTGGTCGTCTTTCAGCCTTTCTTACCTTGGCCATGTCTCTGAGTATTGCACACCTTGTGTTTTTGGGCACTCCAGTGATGTTGCAGCTCTGAAATATGGCCAAACTGGTGGCAAGTGGCATCTTGGCAGCTGCACGCTTGACTTTTCTCAGTTCATGGGCAGTTATTTTGCGCCTTGGTTTTTCCACACGCTTCTTGCGACCCTGTTGACTATTTTGAATGAAACGCTTGATTGTTCGATGATCACGCTTCAGAAGCTTTGCAATTTTAAGAGTGCTGCATCCCTCTGCAAGATATCTCACTATTTTTTACTTTTCTGAGCCTGTCAAGTCCTTCTTTTGACCCATTTTGCCAAAGGAAAGGAAGTTGCCTAATAATTATGCACACCTGATATAGGGTGTTGATGTCATTAGACCACACCCCTTCTCATTACAGAGATGCACATCACCTAATATGCTTAATTGGTAGTAGGCTTTCAAGCCTATACAGCTTGGAGTAAGACAACATGCATAAAGAGGATGATGTGGTCAAAATACTCATTTGCCTAATAATTCTGCACTCCCTGTAATTTATTGATAGTGTAGTGTTAGGTGTATTTGTAACTTAGGGTAGGATTTATTTTACAGGTAATTTTGTAATTATTTTAACTAGGTAGCTATTAAATAGTTATTAACTATTTAATAGCTATTGTACCTAGTTAAAATAAATACAAAGTTGCCTGTAAAATAAATATAAATCCTAAAATAGCTACAATGTAATTATTAGTTATATTGTAGCTATATTAGGGTTCATTTTATAGGTAAGTATTTAGTTTTAAATATGATTAATTTATTTAATTATAGTAATTTTATTTAGTTTTATTTACATTATATTTAACTTAGGGGGTGTTAGGGTTAGGCTTAGACTTAGGTTTAGGGGTTAATAACTTTATTATAGTAGCGGCAACGTTGGGGGCGGCAGATTAGGGGTTAATAATTGTAGGTAGGTGGCAGCAATGTTAGGGAGGGCAGATTAGGGGTTAATACAATTTATTATAGTGTTTGCGAGGTGAGAGTGCGGCGGTTTAGGGGTTAATATATTTATTATAGTGGCGGCCATGTCCGGTCAGCAGATTAGGGGTTAATAAGTTTAGGTAGGTTGCGGCGACGTTGGGGGGGACAGATTAGGGGTTAATAAATATAATATAGGTGTTGGCGATGTTAGGGACAGCAGATTAGGGGTTCATAGCAATAATGTAGGTGGCGGCGGTGTCCGGTCGGCAGATTAGGGGTTAAATAATTTTATTATAATGTTTGCGATGTGCGGGGCCTCAGTTTAGGGGTTCATAGGTAGTCTATTGGTGTTAGTGTACTTTGTAGCACTGTAGTTAAGAGCTTTATGTTCCGGCGTTAGCCAAAAAAACTCTTAACTACTGACTTTTTCATGCGGTAGGAGTCTTGGAGGTAGAGGCTATAATGCTCACTTCTTCCAAGACTCGTAATACCGGCGTTAGGCAAATCCCATTAAAAAGAAAGGATATGCAATTGACGTAAGGGGATTTGTGGTAGCCTCGAGTCGCGGAAAAAAAGTGAGCGGTACACCTGTACCTGTCAGACTAACGCAGAACTCTAAATCTAGGTGTATGTAATTTAACATTCGTGTTTAAGACTGTGATATTCTTCATTAATACAATTTTCACTTTAAAATTATTGTTCTAACTGGCCCACTAATGTGAGGACACATAACATTAATGTTTGATCTTGTTTTTGTTACCTGAGGAGGAGATTGAAGATATTGGAGGGTATCCCAAAGCCCTTCGGACCTCAGCTGAAAGCAGAAAATGTGTTAACAATCAATTTACAATCATACGAGTAAGAGCATTTTATTTAAACAAAATCTTAAAAAAATACATACCTGTAGAACGGCCAGTGCTTGCTCCATCAGGGGTGCTGCACATAATGTCAGGCTTTGTGGTGGCCGAGGAGAAGCTGTGGCTGGATTCAGTATGGATATTGACGGGCAATGGGAGTGTGTCATCCCCATCAGTGGCATCAATAGGCAGCAGCTGTACCTGCACCTGCAGCAGCACTGGTAAATGCTGTTAAAAAAAAATAATTACCTGCCACCTCATCAGTATCATGACCAACCAAATCCAGACCGAGCATCATAGTTAGTCACTACGTAGACAATCAGCCATTAACAATTGGACGATAATCAATTAAAATGTTTTTACAGTATTAGCTTTATTGACAGTTATTCAATTCTTATAGTACATCCTATTAATAATGCTGTCATTGTTGTCGCATATAATATTAAATGTCCGGATAAGTGATTTAGAAAATGAACTTGTTTGTTAAATTAAATTAATATTGTTATATAATCAATAACTTCAATCAAATTAGTTATCATTGATTCAATACACTTATGTAAGTAAATATACATTCATATTTGTTTTATTAAGGATTTATTAGCAAGTGATAAAAAAAAGATGTTAGAGGATATAGTTTTCAAAACTCAGTCATTGGTGATACATTGTAATGCTCGTGGGATGCTCCTCTATCAGACCAAACTCGGCCAGTAGTCTTGTTATCCCGACGTCTAGCTGGAATGATAGGGAATACCCCAGAGCAAAGAAAGTTAGTGAGATGAGGAAGGCGGCACTCACCACAGGCAGGACAGTCCCCAGCGGCAACAGCAGAGCAGTCCAAGGATGAACCACTAGAATGGTCAGGCAGGCAGGGTCTGGCAACTGCAAAGCAGTCCAAGGATAAACCACTACAATGGTCAGGCAGGCAGGGTTTGGCAAAAGTAAAGCAGTCCAAGGATAAACCACTAGAATAGTCAATCCAGTAGTGTAATGGTTAAGGCAGGTAGAGTAGTCAGACAAGCAAGTTCAGCAACAGCAATTAGGCACAAGAAAGAACAATCTGTCACACCCAGGAGCACACAAAGTAACACCTATACTTGGGCAGTGACAGATCGTTCTACAAAGATTTAAATAGGCGCAGATTTGCGCCACTGAGGTCTGACCGGCATCCAGAGCGTGCGACGATGACGTCAGCACCGTACGCATCCGGAGCCGACACTGCCCCTGACAACGAGCAGGGAAGGAGACGCCACGCCCCTAGCAATGGCTAGAGCGGCATGGCATGACATAGCCCCCCTCTCAAGGGTTCCCTCCGGGAACCAGAGTCGGCCTCAAAGGATGAGCAGCATGGAATCTGGAGACCAGAGATGGAGCATGCACATCACGGCAGGAACCCAGGAATGATCTGCCACAGAGTAACCCTTCCAATGTATTAGATACTGCAATTGTCTGTGCCTGTATCTGGAGTCCAGAATCTTAGCTACTTCATATTCATGGTCACAACGAACCAAGAGCAGAGGAGGAGGAACTCAGAGCCAGGTATATCTATTCTTGATGTAAGATTTAAGTAGTGAGATGTGGAAGACTGGATGTATGCGTAGGGTTTTTGGCAAGGCTACTTTGTAGGCAACAGGAGACAGTCTTTTCAGGACCTTGTAAGGGCCGATAAACCTAGGCCCCAATTTGTGACAGGGTTGACGTAGACGAATGTGTCGAGTAGAGATCCAAACACATTCATCCACTGGGATGGCACGTACAGAAGCCCCATGACGATTAGCAAACTTCTTATATCTAGAGACAGCTGAACACAGCTGAGAGCGAATACTTTGCCAATGAGTGGCAAGTTCAGTGATGCGTCGGTCTGTGGCAGGAACCCCAGTGGACTGATCTGAAAGAGGGAAGACACGAGGTTGATACCCTGCTGCGGCTTGAAATGGAGAACATCGAAGAGAAGAGTGCCAATCAGTGTTTCTTGCCAGCTGAGCTAGGGGTAGCAATTCAGACCAGTTGGTATGGCGAGCATTGACAAAGGCTCTAAGGTAGGCTTCAAGATCCTGGTTTGCTCTCTCAGTTGGTCCAATGGTCTGAGGATGGTAGCCAGATGACAAGGAAACAGTGGTTCCAATCAACTTACAAAAGGCTCTCCAGAAGGCAGAGATGAACTGTGGACCTCTGTCGGAAACAATATTCACAGGAATGCCATGCAGTTGCACCACATGCAAGAGAAAAAGGGACAACAATTCCTGATCAGAAGGCAATTTGGTTAAGGGTACGAAGTGAGCCAGTCTGGAAAAGCGGTCCACCACAACCCAGATAACTGTATGGTGGTCAGAAGAAGGAATGTCCACAATGAAGCCCATTGTTATGTTTTTCTATGGTCGTTTGGGAATGGACAATGGATGGAGCAAGCCAGGTGGCAAGGATCCGGGAGTCTTGTTGGCTTCACAAATTGTGCAGGCTTTCACATAATCCTGAGCATCAGACTTCATAGTAGGCCACCAAACATGTTGGGAAAGACACTTGAAAGTCTTAGTCGAACCAGGATGTCCTGAGAGTTTGCTATCATGAGCCCAGGCTAGCACAGGGATGCGTAGGTTCACAAAGAGGATATCAGAGGCCATGGGGGCACCAGGAGGTTTACTAGACTGAGCATGTTGCAATCTTTGCAGAAGGGTGGTATTGAGTTGAGCAACCACACAGGAGGGGGGTATGATGTGTTCAATTGGAGCTTCTGAGGAATCACTTGAGTGAGGGAACTGACGGGAAAGGGCGTCTGCCTTCTTGTTCTTGGTCCAAGGAAGATAAGAGACCACAAAGTTAAAAAGGGAAAAGAACAAGGCCCACCTGGCCAGTCGAGGATTGAGTCAATGAGCAGTCTCTAGGTAAGTCAGATTCGTGTGATCTGTGAGAATCTGAATAGGATTGGCGGTGCCCTCTAACCAGTAACGCCATTCAGTTAAGGCCATCTTAATGGCTAAGAGTTCACGATTACCCCCATCGTAGTTCCTCTCAGCAGGAGTAAAGCGTTTAGAGAAAAAGGCTACAGGGTGTGACTTGGAAGTCAAAGGGTCCCTCAGGGTAATAACTGCTCCAGCCCCTATCTCGGAGGCATCAACCTCTAAAGTGAACTGTAGGTCAGGATGATGATGGCAGGGCACAGGAGCTGAACAAAAAGCCTTTTTCAGACAAGAGAAGGCATTTGTGGCCTCAGGAGGCCAATGTTTACAGTCTTTGTACCGTTTTGTCAATTCAGTGAGATAAGCTATTGTTTGAGAAAAGTTCTTTATAAACTTGCGGTTATAATTGGAGAAACCCAAGAACCTCTGCAATTCCTTTAAAGAGGTAGGTTGAGGCCATTCTAGTACTGCAGTGAATATAGGAGGATCCATGGCAATACCCTGCTTTGAGATGAAATATCCAAGGAATTGGATCTGAACTTGATAAAACTCACACTTTTCTAGCTTGGCTACCAAATAATTCTCTCTGAGACAAAGAAGCACCTGTCTCAAGTGCCTATGATGCTTGTCACGAATACCTCAGGATTTAGCTGCTAAGGGGTTAATTCTGTTTAGTTTGTGAACTAAAACAGCTATTTGCTTTTCAAGAAGAATTGTGTCCTGTGCTTGTTTGTGTTTCTTTGAAGTGTCAGGAGCCTCATAAATGCTTTGTAGTATACACAGGATAGAGCTTTATGGTTCAGACTGTCAGCAGAGGGCATGATAGAAAACAGTGCCTCAGTCACAGAAACTGATAAGGTCAATAAAGGGACATGGGTATAATGTATATATGTGTTTAAAACTGTTATGACATTAAATTAAGGGAAATATTATAACCCTGTCATATCTGGTATCAAACCGTTGCTCACAATTTAAGCAAGAGATTGCCAGTCAGTATATCTGAAAATAGAAATTATAATGGGTTCTATAATTTCAGGCAAAAACTTTAGTGAAAGTTTATTGAAGATCATAAAGACAGGGGGGTTTCTTAGACCGCCCAGGAGGGTGTGGTCAGGCAACGTGATCTCTGGAAAATAGGTATAAGAATCTTATTTTTTAACTATAAGATTGTTTATTCTACAAGGGTGGCTTCCACAGCGTGAGTGACCATCATCTCTTGCCCATTTCCCTGAGGGCAAATTTATAAGCTAGGAAAGTATTAGGTCTGTTATTTTATTAATTTTATTTTAACCTGTTTGCTGTGTGTAATTTTATTTGTAACAACTTTTTATTAATAATGTATTGTGCATAATATGTTTGGCATAATAAATAATTCCTTTATTAAGTGTTGGCCTTTTTCTAATAATTGAACCGCGTTACTGAAAGAGACTGGAAAATTAGAACTGTATAATTTTGGTGATTTTCTGCTAAATTGTATTCAGAGAGTTAAGTAGACATGTGCAAGGCTAAAAAATTCGGTTCGTTTTCGGTTCGGATCGATTCGGAATTTTCGAATTTCGGTTCGGATCGAATCGAATTTGGCAAAATTTGAATTAATTCGTTTCGGATTTATTCGGATTCGAATAAATTCGTTTCGGATTTATTCGGATTCGGCTGAATTCGGTTCTATTCGGTTCCGAAATTCGGTATGTTTTAGTACACTAACACCAATTTAGTACACTAAGTCACTAACACCCATAAACTACCTATGAACTACTAAACCGAGGCCCCCCCACATCGCAAACCCTATAATAACATTATTTAACCCCTAATCTGCCGATCGTATATCGCCGCAACCTACATTATCCCTATGAACCCCTAATCTGCTGTCCCTAACATTGCCGACCCCTACATTATAGTTATTAACCCCTAATCTGCCCCCCCCAACGTCGTCGCAATCTAACTACAAGTATTAACCCCTAATCTGCCGACCGGATATCGCAGCCGCCTACATTATAGCTATTAACCCCTAATCTGCTGTCCCTAACACAGCCGACCCCTACATTATAGTTATTAACCCCTAATCTGCCCCCGCAATGTCGCCGCAATCTAACTACAAGTATTAACCCCTAATCTGCTGACCGTTAATCGCCGCCACCTACATTATATCTATTAACCCCTAATCTGTTGTCCCTAACATCGCCGACCCCTACATTATAGTTATTAAGACCTAATCTGCCCCCCCAACGTCGCTGCAATCTAACTACAAGTATTAACCCCTAATCTGCCGACCGTTAATCGCCGCCACTATAATAAATGTATTAACCCCTAAACCGCCGCACTCCCGCCTCGCAAACACTATAATACATTTTATTAACCCCTAATCTGCCCTCCCTAACATCGCCGCCACCTACCTACAATTATTAACCCCTAATCTCCCGCCCCCAACGTCGCTGCTACTATAATAAGGTTATTAACCCCTAAACCTAAGTCTAACCCTAACCCTAACACCCCCTAACTTAAATATAATTTAAATAAAACTAAATAAATTTACTATAGTTAAATAAATGAATCCTATTTAAAACTAAATACTTACCTGTAAAATAAACCCTAAGCTAGCTACAATTTAACTAATAGTTACATTGTAGCTATTTTAGGATTTATATTTATTTTACAGGCAACTTTGTATTTATTTTAACTAGGTACAATAGTTATTAAATAGTTAATTACTATTTAATATCTACCTAGCTAAAATAAATACAAATTTACCTGTAAAATAAATCCTAACCTAAGTTACAATTACACCTAACACTACACTATCATTAAATTAATTAAATAAATGAATCCTATTTAAAACTAAATACTTACCTGTAAAATAAACCCTAATATAGCTGCAATATAACTAATAGTTACATTGTAGCTATTTTAGCATTTATATTTATTTTACAGGCAACTTTGTATTTATTTTAACTAGGTACAATAGCTATTAAATAGTTATTGACTATTTAATAGCTACCTAGTTAAAATAATTACAAAATTACCTGTAAAATAAATCCTAACCTAAGTTACAATTAAACCTAACACTACACTATCATTAAATAAATTAACTACAAGTACCTACAATTATCTACAATTAAATAAACTAAACTAAAGTACAAAAAAAACCAAACACTAAATTACAAAAAAAATTGAGCTTGCATTCTATTGGCTGATCGGAACAGCCAATAGAATGCGAGGTCAATCTGATTGGCTGATTGGATCAGCCAATCGGATTGAACTTGAATCTGATTGGCTGATTAAATCAGCCAATCAGATTTTTCCTACCTTAGAATCCTATCAGCCAATCGGAATTCAAGGGACGCCATCTTGGATGATGTCACTTAAAGGTACAGTCATTTAGTTGTCGGATCAAGAAAGAAGAGGATGCTCCGCGTCAGATGTCTTCAGGATGCTGCCGCTCCGGTCCGGATGGATGAACAGAGAAGATGCCACCTGGATCAAGACTTCTGATGGATGGAAGACCTCTTCTTGCCCCGCTTGGATGAAGACTTCTGCCGGTCTGGATGTCCTCTTCTGCCCCATCAGATGAAGACTTCGGCCCGGCTGGGTGAACACAACTCAAGGTAGAGAGATCTTCAGGGGGTTAGTGTTAGGTTTATTTAAAGGGGGTTTGGGTTAGAGTAGGGGTATGTGGGTGGTGGGTTGTAATGTGGGGGGGTATTGTGTTTTTTTTTACAGGCAAAAGAGCTGTTTTCTTTGGGGCATGCCCCCGCAAAAGGCCCTTTTAAGGGCTGGTAAGGTAATAGAGCTGTTAACTTTTGTAATTTAGTATAGGGTAGGGCATTTTTTTATTTTGGGGGGCTTTGTTATTTTATTAGGGGGCTTAGATTAGGTGTAATTAGTTTAAAATTCTTGTAATATTTTTTTATTTTTTGTAATTTAGTGTTTGTTTTTTTGTACTTTAGTTTAGTTTATTTCATTGTATTTAATTGTAGGTACTTGTAGTTAATTTATTTAATTTATTTCATGATAGTGTAGTGTTAGGTTTAATTGTAACTTAGGTTAGGATTTATTTTACAGGTAATTTTGTAATTATTTTAACTAGGTAGCTATTAAACAGTAAATATCAATTTAATAGCTATTTTACCTAGTTAAAATAAATACAAAGTTGCCTGTAAAATAAATATAAATCCTAAAATAGCTACACTGTAACTATTAGTTATATTGCAGCTATATTAGGGTTTATTTTACAGGTAAGTATTTAGTTTTATATAGGATTCATTTATTTAATTAATTTAATGATAGTGTAGTGTTAGGTGTAATTGTAACTTAGGTTAGGATTTATTTTACAGGTAAATTTGTATTTATTTTAGCTAGGTAGTTATTAAATAGTTATTAACTATTTAATGACTATTGTACCTAGTTAAAATAAATACAAAGTTGCCTGTAAAATAAATATAAATCCTAAAATAGCTACAATGTAACTATTTTTGGTAATTTAGTGTTTGTTTGTATTTTGGTACTTTTCTGATGGATGGAAGACCTCTTCTTGCCCCGCTTGGATGAAGACTTCTGCCGGTCTGGATGTCCTCTTCTGCCCCATCGGATGAAGACTTCGGCCCGGCTGGGTGAACACGACTCAAGATAGGGAGATCTTCAGGGGGGTAGTGTTAGGTTTATTTAAGGGGGGTTTGGGTTAGAGTAGGGGTATGTGGGTGGTGGGTTGTAATGTGGGGGGGGGTATTGAGGGGTTTTTTACAGGCAAAAGAGCTGTTTTCTTTGGGGCATGCCCCGCAAAAGGCACTTTTAAGGGCTGGTAAGGTAATAGAGCTGTTAACTTTTGTAATTTAGTATAGGGTAGGGCATTTTTTTATTTTGGGGGGCTTTGTTATTTTATTAGGGGGCTTAGATTAGGTGTAATTAGTTTAAAAATTCTTGTAATATTTTTTTATTTTTTGTAATTTAGTGTTTGTTTGTTTTTTGTAATTTAGTGTTTTTTTTTTGTACTTTAGTTTAGTTTATTTAATTGTAGATAATTGTAGGTACTTGTAGTTAATTTATTTAATGATAGTGTAGTGTTAGGTTTAATTGTAACTTAGGTTAGGATTTATTTTACAGGTAATTTTGTAATTATTTTAACTAGGTAGCTATTAAATAGTTATTAACTATTTAATAGCTATTGTACCTAGTTAAAATAAATACAAAGTTGCCTGTAAAATAAATATAAATGCTAAAATAGCTACAATGTAACTATTAGTTATATTGCAGCTATATTAGGGTTTATTTTACAGGTAAGTATTTTGTTTTAAATAGGATTCATTTATTTAATTAATTTATTGATAGTGTAGTGTTAGGTGTAATTTTAACTTAGGTTAGGATTTATTTTACAGGTAAATTTGTATTTATTTTAGCTAGGTAGCTATTAAATAGTAATTAACTATTTAATAACTATTGTACCTAGTTAAAATAAATACAAAGTTGCCTGTAAAATAAATATAAATCCTAAAATAGCTACAATGTAACTATTAGTTATATTGTAGCTAGCTTAGGGTTTATTTTACAGGTAAGTATTTAGTTTTAAAAAGGATTCATTTATTTAACTATAGTAAATTTATTTCATTTTATTTAAATTATATTTAAGTTAGGGGGGGTTAGGGTTAGACTTAGGTTTAGGGGTTAATAAGCTTATTATAGTAGCGGCGACGTTGGGGGCGGGAGATTAGGGGTTAATAATTGTAGGTAGGTGGCGGCGATGTTAGGGAGGGCAGATTAGGGGTTAATAAAATGTATTATAGTGTTTGCGAGGTGGGAGTGCGGCGGTTTAGGGGTTAATACATTTATTATAGTGCGGCTATTAACGGTCGGCAGATTAGGGGTTAATACTTTTAGTTAGATTGCGGCGACGTTGGGGGGCAGATTAGGGGTTAATAACTATAATGTAGGTGTCGGCGATGTTAGGGACAGCAGATTAGAGGTTAATAGCTATAATGTAGGTGGCGGCGATTAACGGTCGGCAGATTAGGGGTTAATACTTGTAGTTAGATTGCGGCGATGTTGGGGGGGGGCAGATTAGGGGTAAATAACTATAATGTAGGGGTCGGCGATGTTAGGGACAGCAGATTAGGGGTTAATAGCTATAATGTAGGTGGCGGCGATATCCGGTCGGCAGATTAGGGGTTAATACTTGTAGTTAGATTGCGGCGACGTTGGGGGGGGCAGATTAGGGGTTAATAACTATAATGTAGGGGTCGGCGATGTTAGGGACAGCAGATTAGGGGTTCATAGCTATAATGTAGGTGGCGGCGATATCCGGTCGGCAGATTAGGGGTTAATAAGATAATGCAGGTGTCAGCGATAGCGGTGGCGGCAGATTAGGGGTTAATAAGTGTCAGATTAGGGGTGTTTAGAGACTCGGGGTACATGTTAGGGTGTTAGGTGCAGACTTAGTGTTTCCCCATAGGAAACAATGGGGCTGCGGTGTTAGGTTTTTTTTCAGCCGAAACTCCCATTGTTTCCTATGGGGAAATGCCGAATTTTACCGAGCTAATTCGGATTTATTCTGAGATACGGCAGCTATTTCGGATTCATTTGGTAGATTCGGAAGTATTTTAATTTGGAAATTCAAATCGATCTGAATCTCCGAATTTACCGAATTTTCCGAATTTCCGAATAAATCCGAAACAAACCGCACATGTCTATTAATGTGTAAGTCTGGGTTTTTTCTTAGGATTTTCCCTTTAATAAATTATAAATTGTGGCAGATTAGATATTGTAGTTAGTTTAGTGTGGGTGGCATTAAAGGGGAGTTTTGGGCATTTCTTTTACGTCTAGTACAGACTGGAGAGTGTTGTTAACCCTTGCACCCACTGAACTAAATCACAAGCTTGTCTGGTGTGACTAGATTGTGACATATTAGTAAGAGTAGAAAGGGTCTGATAACCCTTTCTGTGCCAAATAAGTGACTGGCGCAGGGTTGGATTACCTTGGTTCATCACAATGCTCCTCTAAAGTGGAAGAGAAAACAAGAATATCATCCAGATAAATGATGACAGTGTGGTTGAGGAGGTCACGGAAGACATCGTTGACAAAGGCCTGGAAGACTGCAGGGGCGTTACACAGCCCAAAGGGCATTACAAGGTATTTGTAATGCCCAGATCTTGTGTTAAAGGTGGTCTTCCATTTGTGGCCTGGATAGATGCGAATCAGATTGTATGCCCCACGTAAGTCCAGTTTGGCGAAGAAGGGAGCATCCTGGAGTGTCATACAGTTCGGTAATCAATGGTATGGGATAGCGATTCTTGATGGTTATGTTGTTCAAGGCCCTGAAGTCAATGCAGGGTCTGAGCCCACCATCCTTCGTACTGACAAAAAAGAAGCCAGCCCCAGCAGAAGAGGAGGAGGGTGAATGAACCCTTTAGCTAGGTTCTCTTGGATGTACTCCTCCATGGATTTGGTTTCAGCCTTGGAGAGAGGATAAGTCCTCCCTTTAGGAAATGGGGCCCCTGGGAAAGAGATCGATCTTGCAGTCATAAGGATGGTGGGGTGGCAGCACGTTGGCAGCTTTTTTCTCTAACACATCCGCAAAGTCTGTGTATACTGAATGAAGGTTTGAAGGAGTCTGTATACTGGCTATGAGAATACAGGGCAGAGTAATGACTTTAGCAAGGGAGGAGTGGAAACAGGAGGTACCCCAGGAGGCCAGTTGTCCCTCAGCCCACTCGAACTGTGGATTGTGTACCAAAGCCAAGGAAGACCAAGCATAACAGGCTGTGCTGGGGAATGAATGACCTCAAACTGCAGCTGTTCAGTGTGGAGGACTCCCACAGTCAGGGTCAGGGGTGCTGACTCAAAATGGATCACACCCGAACCAAGGAGGGTGACATCCAGGGTAGTTATTTTGAGACAATGTCCTTTCTGCAGAAGAGGCAAACCAGCTTGAATCATAAAACAGTGATCCAGGAAGTTTTCAGCTGCCCCTGAATCAATGAAGGCTTGAGTGTGGACAGTATTCTGAAGTAAGGTAAGGGTAACAGGTACCAGGATCCGAGAGGAGTGAGTGGATATCATCGAGACCATGCTTAGAGGTACCAAAGTGTTATCCCCTAAGCATTGGCTTTTCCTGGCCGAATGTCACAGTCCTTTAGTTGGTGGGTGTTAGATCCACAATAAAAACATAGTCTCAGTCTCCTTCTTCTCTGTCTTTCAGACTCTGAAGGTTTGAAGGAGGAGAGATCCATGGATTCCTCTACTGAGGTAGCTGAAGTAGCTGAAGGGGTAGCAGATGCTGCCGAAACTGGGCGAATAGGATGATGGAAGGGTAGGACCCTTCTAGTTCTGTCTCTCTCGGCTTGCCTTTCCTTAAAGCGAGAGTCCAGATTGATACAAAGCACTATAAAGTCATCCAAAGAAGAAGGAATATCACGATTAGTGAGTTCATCTTTGATGCGTTCATGGAGACCGCTCCTAAAGGCTGATTTGAGAGCACTGCCATCCCAAGTGGTTTCAAGTGCCAAGGTGCGGAACTTGATGGCATATTGTGTCACAGTTTTATTGCCTTGGCGGAGATCCAGGAGAGAATATTCCGCAGCAGAGGTACGGCCAGAAGTCCCAAACACAGAAGAAATTAACTCATCAGCATCATACAGGAGTGTAGCGTTCTGTTCCAAAAGGCTCTACCCAGGCTGGAAGGTGTGAGGATCATTGCGCAAGTGCAGCCTGCATTGGTTTAAAGTGCAGCCTGCATTGGTTTAGAAAGCCCCTGCAATCAGTAGTACCTTTATACTTGGCAAAGGTTTCCGGGGTATACTTTCAGAAGCAGAGGAAGAAGTCAAAGCACCAGGAGTAGGGGCTGGTGGTGTAGCAACAGGAGCATCCCTTGCTGCAACTAGTAAGGAGAGTTGAGTGGTAATAGCCTCTAGCTTGGAATCCATATTCTGCAACTGTGTAGTATGGGTTCCCAACATCTGTCCCTGAAGTTGAACAGCTTGTGCCACCTCATCTGGCTGCATGGCCCAAGTATAATGTAACGTTCATGGGATACTCCTCTATCAGACCAAACTCGGCCAGTAGTCTTGTTATCCCGGCGTCGTGCTGGAATGATAGGGAATACAGAGAAGCAGAGAAAGTCAGTGAGATGAGGAAGGCGGCACTCACCACAGGCCGGACAGTCCCCAGTGGCAACAGCAGAGCAGTCCACGGATGAACCACTAGAATGGTCAGGCAGGCAGGGTCTGGCAACAGCAAAGCAGTCCACGGATGAACCACTAGAATGGTCAGGCAGGCAGGGTCTGGCAACAGCAAAGCAGTCCAAGGATAAACCACTAGAATGGTCAGGCAGGCAGGGTTTGGCAACAGTAAAGCAGTCCAAGGATAAACCACTAGAATGGTCAGGCAGGCAGGGTTTGGCAACAGTAGAGCAGTCCAGAAGTTTAAGGGTTAAGGCAGGTAGAGTAGTCAGACAGGTAGGTTCAGCAACAGCAATTAGGCACAAGAAAGAACAATCTGTCACACCCAGGAGCACACAAAGTAACACCTATACTTGGGCAGTGACAGATCGTTCTACAAAGATTTAAATAGGCACAGATTCACGCCACTGAGGTCTGACATTGGAGCTGACATTGCCCCTGACAACAAGCAGGGAAGGAGACGTCGCGCCCCCAGCAATGCCTAGAGCGGCGCGGCACGCATATTATATAATATGATTACATTTTCAATGTGAATTAAATAGCAATTGTCATAAACACATGATGAATATAATCCGCAAATCAAATATTAATAATTTGTTTCCACTGTCAATAACAAATCAGATCGCTCTCTAATTGGGATAGTTGTGTCACTATTTTAGATTTTTTTTTGAGTTCAAGAGGGCGCAACCTCTAATTTTTAGTGACGGGGAATTGTTGATCCAGGTCTACAGGATGGACCGCCATTTCCCACGGAGGATAGGAGGTGTGAGAGGGATTACTCATGAGGACAGGGACCGCATCATCTATGAGATGATGCGGCAGATGAGAAGGGTGTCGGGCATACGGAGATCGCGTCAGAGTTGTCTCCGGAGGTTTTCGGACCTTCAGAGATGCGAAAACAAGCAATACCGGGACTTACGATCGCTCAATAGAGCCTGTAAGTAGTACTTATTGTATTGTGTATTGTACTTATAAATTATGTATATTTCAATAACGCAGAAAAAAAACATTTTTAATTCATGATAGAGTATTGAATTTTGTAATCCTGTGTGTGTTATTTTAAATCAGTTATTTTCATCATAGGATATAAAGCTTACATAAATTACAGCTGCAGATACATTACACAAAAGAAAAATATCACATGGATCTAATGTTGAAAAGTTTTTTCCTTGTAAAATGAGCTGTGATGATGTCATTTTTGTTAACCCCTCCCATGTGTGCTTATTGGCTACCTGTTTTATTGCTAGGTCTATAAATGGTGTGTTTTTTGTATTTGTGATTAGCTTGAGAAAGGGGCAGGAGCCTCGAAACGTTGCTCTAATAAAGGGTATAGCCTTTATACCATGTGCCACTTTGTGTGTGTTCTTGTACATGGATCTAAAGTTGACACAGATCTCATGCGACCGAGAGAAATAATCCTCTGATACATAAGGCCAGTGTCAATGGCTACCCCCAGGATGTCCCTAAAATCCGAAGTAATTTTCAAGTATATTACTATCGGCTAGATTACGAGTTTTGCGTTATGAGTGAAAAAGCCTCATAACGCTGCTTTTTCACTACCGCTGCTATTGCAAGTCTTGTAAGTACAGCTGTACCGCACACTTTTTTGGCCGTCACGCAACGTAACTACCGCACTTTTTAAAAAGTCATTTTCCAAGGGTACTTCCACAGCGCCGGTATTACGAGTTTGCCTGTCCGGCCAAAAAGTGAGCAGTACAGCTTATAACTACAAGATTCGTACCGTAAACTGAAAGTCAGTAGTTATGGGTTTTACGTTACAAAGCTGTACCATAAAACTAAAGTGTTACAAAGTACACTAACACCCATAAACTACCTATTAACCCCTAAACCGAGGCCCTCCCGCATAGCAAACACTAAAATAAAATTATTAACCCTTAATCTGCCGCTCAGGACATCGCCGCCACTATAATAAACATATTAACCTCTAAACCACCGTAATCCCACATCGCAAACACTAGTTAAATATTATTAACCCCTAATCTGCTGCTCCCTATGTCGCCGCCACTATACTAAAGTTATTAACCCCTAAATCTCTGGCCTCCCACATCACTAACACTAAATAAATATATTAACCTCTAAACCTAACCCTGAGTCTAACCCTAACCCTAACACCCCTAACTTTAATATAATTAAAATAAATCTAAATAAAACTACTATTAATAACTAAATAATTCCTATTTAAGACTAAATACTTACCTGTAAAATAAACCCTAAGCTATCTACAATATAACTAATAGTTACATTGTAGCTATCTTAGGTTTTATTTTTATTTTACAGGTAAATTTGTATTTATTTTAACTAGGTAGAATAGTTAGTAAATAGTTATTAACTATTTACTAGCTACTTAGTTAAAATCAATACAAATTTACCTGTAAAATAAAACCTACCCTATCTTACACTAAAACCTAACATTACACTAAAATTAAATAAATTAAAATAACAAAATACATTTATTTAAATTACAGGAAATACTAAAAACTAAATTACACAAAATAAAAAAGAAATTATCAAATATTTAAACTAATTACACCTAATCTAATAGCCCTATCAAAATAAAAAAGCCCCGCAAAATAAAAAATAAAAACCTAGCCTACAATAAACTGCCAATGGCCCTTAAAAGGGCCTTTTGCGGGGCATTGCCCCAAAGAAATCAGTTATTTTACCTGTAATAAAAAAAAATACAAACAACCCCCCAACAGTAAAACCCACCACCCACACAACTAACCCCCCCCCCCAAAAAAAAAAAAAACTAGCTAAAAAAACCTAAGCTCCCCATTGCCCTGAAAAGGGCATTTGGATGGGCATTGCCCTTAAAAGGGCATTTAGCTCTTTTACATTGCCCAAAGTCCCTAATCTAAAAATACAACCCACCCAATAAACCCTTAAAAAAACACTAACCCCCGAAGATCCACTTACAGTTTTTGAAGACCGGACATCCATCCTCAACGAAGCCAGGAGAAGTCTTCATCCAAGCAGCAAGAAAGAAGTCCTCAACAAAGCCGGGAGAAGTCTTCATCCAAGCGGCAAGAAGTCGTCCTCCAGGCAGGCAGAAGTCTTCATCCAGGCGGCATCTAATATCTTCATCCTTCCGAAGCGGAGTGGCTCCATCTTCAAGACATCCGGCGTGGAGCATCCTCTTCTTTCGATGGTTCTTGAACAATGAAGGTTCCTTTAAATGACTTCATCCAAGATGGCATCCCTTGAGTTCCGATTGGCTGTTAGAATTCTATCAGCCAATCGGAATTAAAGGTTAAAAAATCCTATTGGCTGATGCAATCAGTTATTTTGTAGCTAGCTTAGGTTTTATTTTACAGGTAAGTAAAATGTAAAACTCATAACTACTGACTTTAGATGGCGGTACAGATCTTGTGGCTATAGAGTGTACCGCTCACTTTTTGGCCTCCCAGGCAAACTTGTAATACCGGCGCTATGAAAATCCCATTGAGAAAGGACTTTTTTAAAAGTGCGGTACTGATGTTGCATGACAGCCAAAAAGGTGTGCGGTACACCTATACCTACAAGACTTGTAATAGCAGCGTTAGGGGAAAAGCAGCCTTATGAACCATAATGATGCTTTTTCAATCATAACGTCAAACTTGTAATCTAGCTGATATTATAATACTGTTTTTAAATAGAGTGCTCACACTTCCAGAAGCTACAAATAGCTCTACAAAATCCTTGGATAGCAGGACTCGGAGTAACTTTTTAACTTCTTTTATTGTTTTATTGTACAAATAAAAATCACTAAAGAAACAAGTTCCTTCTATCCGGGGTTTTTTTGTATTGAGCATTTTCCTTAGAGCTAAATGTAACTCATGGAAGTGTGAGTCCCATGTATCAAGCACCTTACATGGATCTTTTTAAAAATAGCATTACACTATGATCCAGATAACAAGTGGAATTTTGAAGGAAACTTTTAATGCAAGCTTGATAGTGTGCGTATTACAAGTAAAAGTAAATGGTTTGCACGCTAACAAAACTTGATGTGTGCTTGCTTCAGGACTTAGGATATAGCAGCCACATTAACTTCTCCTCATAGACTTAAATGGAGCGTACTATTAAAAGAAAAAATGGCCCTGTATGTAACTGTTTCCGTGCGAGCCTTTAGGTTCGCCGGAAACAAGAGTTAAGAAGCAGCGGTCTTAAGACCGCTGCTCCTTAACTCGTCTGCCGCCTCTGAGGCAGTGGACAGCAATCCACCCGATCTATTATGATCGGGTTGATTGACACCCCCTGCAGGGGCGGCATTGCACATGCAGTTCACCCGAACTGCTTGTGCAATGTTAAATGCCAACAGCGTATGCTGTTGGCATTTAGCAATGCAGGGCGGAGCGATGCAGGGCGGACATGATTCGCTATAGAAATTCATGTCTGCCCAGGGTATGATAAATCTACCCCTAAAACTTTACACTTATTTTGTTAACATTTAAACAACTACTGAAACTTTAAAAATACTTCAATATGTTATTCTCAGACTAATTTTTTCTTTGAATGCATCATTCTATCTAGCATTTATTTAGTGTTTAATGTCCCTTTAAGATAACCAATTAAACTTGTGCTATTACCCGAAACCGCGTTAGACCCACAGCATGAAACTAGAAGCACATTTTACATTCCAGTGTTCTTCACATAAAAAAAATGTTGTTTTTATTTTTAAATATATATTTTTAGATAAATCTAATAATGTTAATGTAAAAAGATATCTATACCAATATATTTATAGGAATATATAAAGGTACAGATATATACAGATATATTTAGGCATGTATATTTAATAATACAAAGAACATTTTCCCTTATATAAAGAACATTGGAATGTAAAGTATTTGTAGCAAATACACAGAAACCCTTTTAACCTTTATAAAATATTTTAATTAATATGAATATGATTTTTTTCATCATATGGTGTATGTATGAGTATAGCAATTCATTTTAACATATTCATGTTGTGTTTGGCCAACTTTTATTTTAGCACTAAACCTTTATGCAAGGTCTACAGTCATGCTAACCTGATACAGAATAAATTCTATTGTGCTCGAGCGAACGCATTTACTTTTAGCTTGTAATACGCATGCAAATTAACACAGGTGCTATATCCCACAGGCGCTAATTTTTATGCACCTTAATTTCAATAAGTTAGTCCACTCAAAAACAGGACAATTTGTTTTTCTTAAAATTTTATTGGATAAATATGAGAAAATCTAAAAAAGAAAACACACACAAAAAATAAACTATTACTTTCTTAGGTGTTTTGGGGGAGGGCAGTTGATAGGAATTTCTACTCACCTACAAGGAAGCATAATATATGCATTTAAGATGAATGTAAACATTGTGGCAAATTGAATCAATATTGAAAATAATTACCTACCGTCTTTTAATGTTTTTTTTCACCATACTAATGAAATTATTTTAATATGTATACAATTAACAATTTCATAAAAATCTGTGTTTTTTTATTTTTCAAACACTTTATTGCAGTCATACATTAATATTCTTATTATATTGTGTGTAAAACTTCCATAAGTTAAAAGTATTATTGAGCTACAGTATATTTCTCACTGAAACAAGAAGTCATTAGCTTAGATTAGTGTCAGGGCTGGAAAAGAAGTATAACAAAACATGCATATAATAACTAACAATTAAAGGGACAGTCAAGTCCAAAAAAACTTTCATAATTTAAATAGGGCATGTATTTTTAAACAACTTCCCAATTTGCTTTGTTCTCTTGGTATTCTTAGTTGAAAGCTAAACCTAGGAGGTTCATATGCTAATTTATTAGACCTTGAAGACTGCCTCTAATCTGAATATATTTTGACCACTAGAGGGCATTAGTTCATGTGTTCATGTGGGTAATAAAGGGATTATCTTTCTTTTTAAACAACAAAAATTCTGGTGTTGACTGTCCCTTTAAGTATTTCACTAACATATAAACATATGAAATGCAATATATGTTTTCTTTTATTAATTAAAGTGATTTAAAGGTATATGGTTTATGACAAGGTTTTGGACTGGGAAGGACTCAAAGGTGAGTATATATAACGGTGAGTACCCCCACAAAAAAGCCCTATATATATATATATATATATATATATATATATATATATATATATATATATATATATATATATATATATATATATATATATATATATATATGTATGTGTGTGTGTGTGTGTGCGTGTGTTTGTGTATTCATATGTGTGCATGTGTATATTGTATGTATGTGTGTGTTAACACATACATACATACATACGTAAATATACATACACATGTATAGATACACACACACAAATATATATCAATGGGGAGAGTTGGCTAAAAAAAAAGCCTAACATCTGCGATTGCGGAAACAAAAGCTCCGTAACGCAGCCCCATTGATGTCTAGGGGAAAGAAAAAGTTATGTTTAAACCTAACACTCTAACATAAAAACCACGTCTAAACACCCCTAATCTGCCGCCCCTAACATCGCCGCCACCTACATAATGTTATTAACCCCTAATCTGCTGCCCCTAACATCGCCGCCACCTACATAATGTTATTAACCCCTAATCTGCCGCCCCCAATGTCGACGCCACTATACTAAAGTTATTAACCCCTAAACCTCTGGCCTCCCACATCACTAACACTACATAAATATATTAACCCCTAAACCTAACCCTAACGTAACCCTGAACCTAACTCTAACACCCCCTAACTTAAATATAATTAAAATAAATCTAAGTAAAACTTAAAACTATTACCTAAATAACCTATTTAAAAATAAACTTACCTGTAACATAAAACCTAAGCTAGCTACAATATAGTTAATAGTTACATTGTAGCTAGTTTAGGTTTGATTTTTATTTCACAGGTAAGTTTGTATTTATTTTAACTAGGTAGACTTTCATCCTATTGGCTATTCCAATCAGCCAATAGATTGTGAGCTCAATCCTATGGGCTGATTGGATAAGCGAATAGAATGAAAGCTCAATCCTATTGGCTGATTGCAACAGCCAATAGGATTTTTTCCCCTTTAATTCCTATTGGCTGATAGAATTCTATCAGCCAATTGGCATTTAAGGGATGCCATCATGAATGACGTCACTTATTAACCCCTAATCTGCCGACCGCAAAGCGCCGCCACCTACGTTATCCTTATGTACCCCTAATCTGCTGCCCCTAACACCGCCGACCCCTATATTATATTTATTAACCCCTAATCTGCCCCCCTCAACGTCGCCTCCACCTGCCTACACTTATTAACCCCTAATCTGCCGAGCGGACCGCACCGCTACTATAATAAAGTTATTAACCCCTAATCCGCCTCACTAACCCTATAATAAATAGTATTAACCCCTAATCTGCCCTCCCTAACATCGCCGACACCTAACTTCAATTATTAACCCCTAATCTGCCGACCGGAGCTCACCGCTATTCTAATAAATGTATTAACCCCTAAAGCTAAGTCTAACACTAACACCCCCCTAAATTAAATATAATTTTAATCTAACGAAATTAATTAACTCTTATTAAATAAATTATTCCTATTTAAAGCTAAATACTTACCTGTAAAATAAATCCTAATATAGCTACAATATAAATTATAATTATATTATAGCTATTTTAGGATTTATATTTATTTTACAGGTAACTTTGTAATTATTTTAACCAGGTACAATAGCTATTAAATAGTTAAGAACTATTTAATAGCTACCTAGTTAAAATAATTACAAAATTACCTGTAAAATAAATCCTAACCTAAGTTACAATTAAACCTAACACTATACTATCATTAAATTAATTAAATAAAATACCTATAATTAACTACAATTAAACCTATCACTACACTATCAATACATTAATTAAATACAATATCTACAAATAACTACAATGAAATAAACTAACTAAAGTACAAAAAATAAAAAAGAACTAAGTTACAAAAAATAAAAAAATATTTACAAACATAAGAAAAATATTACAACAATTTTAAACTAATTACACCTACTCTAAGCACCCTAATAAAATAACAAAGACCCCCAAAATAAAAAATGCCCTACCCTATTCTAAATTACTAAAGTTCAAAGCTCTTTTACCTTACCAGCCCTGAACAGGGCCCTTTGCGGGGCATGCCCCAAGAAGTTCAGCTCTTTTGCCTGTAAAACAAAACATACAATACCCCCCCAACAAAACAACTCACCACCCACATACCCCTAATCTAACCCAACCTTTGGAGCCTCTTCTGGACCTCTTCAGCCACCGGATGATGGATCGCCAGCCCCCGCTTGGGCTGGATGAAGATTTTGGAGCCAGGACGGATTGGTGATACCTGGTGAGGTGAAGACAAGGTAGGATGATCTTCAGGGGCTTAGTGTTAGGTTTATTTAAGGGGGGTTTGGGTTAGATTAGGGGTATGTGGGTGGTGGGTTGTAATGTTGGGGGGGGTATTGTATGTTTTGTTTTACAGGCAAAAGAGCTGAACTTCTTGGGGCATGCCCCGCAAAGGGCCCTGTTCAGGGCTGGTAAGGTAAAAGAGCTTTGAACTTTAGTAATTTAGAATAGGGTAGGGCATTTTTTATTTTGGGGGTCTTTGTTATTTTATTAAGGGGCTTAGAGTAGGTGTAATTAGTTTAAAATTGTTGTAATATTTTTCTTATGTTTGTAAATATTTTTTTTATTTTTTGTAACTTAGTTCTTTTTTATTTTTTGTACTTTAGTTAGTTTATTTCATTGTAGTTATTTGTAGTAATTGTATTTAATTTATTTGTTGATAGTGTAGTGTTAGGTTTAATTGTAGGTAATTGTAGGTATTTTATTTAATTAATTTAATGATATTATAGTGTTAGGTTTAATTGTAACTTAGGTTAGGATTTATTTTACAGGTAATTTCGTAATTATTTTAACTAGGTAACTATTAAATAGTTCTTAACTATGTAATAGCTATTGTACATGGTTAAAATAATTACAAAGTTGCCTGTAAAATAAATATTAATCCTAAAATAGCTATAATATAATTATAATTTATATTGTAGCTATATTAGGATTTATTTTATAGGTAAGTATTTAGCTTTAAATAGGAATAATTTATTTAATAAGAGATAATTAATTTCGTTAGATGTAAATTATATTTAACTTAGGGGAGTGTTAGTGTTAGGGTTAGACTTAGCTTTAGGGGTTAATACATTTATTAGAATAGCGGTGAGCTCCAGTCGGCAGATTAGGGGTTAATAATTGAAGTTAGGTGTCGGCGATGTTAGGGAGGGCAGATTAGGGGTTAATACTATTTATTATAGGGTTAGTGAGGCGGATTAGGGGTTAATAACTTTATTATAGTAGCGCTCAGGTCCGCTCGGCAGATTACTGGTTAATAAGTGTAGGCAGGTGGAGGCGATGTTGTGGGGGGCAGATTAGGGGTTACTAAATATAATATAGGGGTCGGCGATGTTAGGGCAGCAGATTAGGGGTACATAGGGATAATGTAAGTAGCGGCAGTTTACGGAGCGGCAGATTAGGGGTTCATAATAATATGCAGGGGTCAGCGATAACGGGGGCGGCAGATTAGGGGTTAATAAGTGTAAGGTTAGCGGTGTTTAGACTCAGGGTACATGTTAGAGTGTTAGGTGCAGACGTAGGAAGTGTTTCCGCATAGCAAACAATGGGTCTGCGTTCGGAGCTGAACGCGGCTTTTTAGCAGGTGTTAGGTTTTTTTTCAGCTCAAACAGCCCCATTGTTTTCTATGGGGGAGTCGTGCACGAGCACGTTTTTGAGGCTGGCCGCTTGCGTAAGCAACTCTGGTTTCGAGAGTTGAAGCTGCGTTAAATATGCTCTACGCTCCTTTTTTGGAGCCTAACGCAGCCTTTAGGTGGACTCTCAATACCAGAGTTATTTTTATGGTGTGGCCAGAAAAAAGCCGGCGTTAGCTTTTCGGGTCGTTACCGACAAAACTCTAAATCTAGCCGTAAGCTAGCTACAATATAACTAATAGTTACATTGTAGCTAACTTAGGGTTTATTTTTATTTTACAGGCAAGTTTGTATTTATTTTAACTAGGTAGAATAGTTACTAAATAGTTATTAACTACCTAGTTAAAATAAATACAAATCTACCTGTAAAATAAATCCTAACCTTTCTTACACTAACACCTAACATTACACTACAATTAAATAAACTAAATTAATTAAATACAATTACCTAAATTACAAAAAAAACAAACACTAAATTACACACAAAAAAAAGAAATTATCAGATATTTAAACTAATTTAAGCACACAATAAGAGAAACCCAAACACCAAGGCCATAGCTCAGAAACACAATGAGCAATTAACTTAGGACCCCAAGGGATACCTCTGGTATCATCATATGGTTAATATGTATTTATACTTATCATAACATTAACTTTTTTAACTTCTCTATTTATGCACTTTTATTCATTGTTTTGCTTGCCTGTATTATGCAATTCTTTGTAATCAATTCTTGTGTGCATTAATTTTGTATCTGACAATAGCTGATATACTGTTTAATATGTATAGCTTGGTATTGCACAGCAGTCATATGGTTAATTATCTCTGTTTATGTTCAAGTATATGTGCTATGTTCAGTACTGGTAATAGAGGGTATGTATCTTTTGGTAATCCATTATTGGTTAGAATCATATGGGCATTGGTTTTGTTTTAACCTATCATACTTGCCTAAAGGGTTTTTAACCAGGTGTGTGGGTCAGCACTTCAGGCTGTGACTACGGATATCATCCGAAACGCGTAAGCTTTTGTTAGTGCTGCGCCCATGTCTGACTCTTCCTTCTATGTATTTGCTGTGTTCCTGTTTTAACTGATATGAATAAAGTTTCCAAGTTTTAAACTTATGATGGATGTTGGAGCCTTTCATTGAATTTAAACTAATTACACCTAATCTAATAGCCCTATCAAAATAAAAAAAGCCCCCCCCCCAAAAGAAAAAAAAACCTGTAGCCTAAACTAAACTACCAATAGTTCTTAAAGGGGCCTTTTGCTGGGCATTGCCCCAAAGAAATCAGCTCTTTTACCTGTAAAAAAAATACAAACAACCCCCCAACAGTAAAATCCACCACCCACACAACAAACCCCCCAAATAAAAACCTAACTAATTAAAACCTAAGCTCCCCATTGTCCTGAAAAGGGCATTTGTATGGGCATTGCCCTTAAAAGGGCTCTTAGTTCTTTTTCAGCCCAAACCCTAATCTAAAAATAAAACTCACCCAATAAACCCTTAAAAAAACCTAACACTAACCCCCGAAGATCCACTTACAGTTTTGAAGACCGGACATCCATCCTCAACGAAGCGGGAGAAGTCTTCATCCAAACCGGCAGAAGTGGTCCTCCAGATGGGCAGAAGTCTTCATCCAGATGGCATCTTCTATCTTCATCCATCCAGCACGGAGTGGCTCCATCTTCAAGACATCCTGTGCGGAGCATCCTCTTCTTCCAACAACTAACGATGAATGAAGGTTCCTTTAAGGGACGTCATCCAAGATGGCGTCCCTTGAATTCCGATTGGCTGATAGAATTCTATCAGTCAATGGGAATTAAAGGTAGAAAAATCCTATTGGCTGATGCAATCAGCCAATAGGATTTAGCTTCAATCCTATTGGCTGATCTAATCAGCCAATAGGATTGAGCTTGCATTCTATTGGCTGTTCCAATCAGCCAATAGAATGCAAGCTCAATCCTATTGGCTGATTGCATCAGCCAATAGGATTTTTTCACCTTTAATTCCGATTGGCTGATAGAATTCTATCAGCCTATCAGAATTCAAGGGACGCCATCTTGGATGACATCATTTAAAGGAACCTTCATTTGTCATTAGTCGTCGGAAGAAGAGGATGCTCCGTGCCGGATGTCTTGAAGATGGAGCCGCTCCGCGCCGGATGTATGAAGATAGAAGATGCCGCCTGGATGAAAACTTCTGCCCGTCTGGAGGACCACTTCTGCCGGCTTGGATTAAGACTTCTCCCGGCTTAGTTGAGCACTTCTTGCCGCTTGGATGAAGACTTCTCCCAGCTTCGTTGAGGATGAATGTCTGGTCTTCAAAACTGTAAGTTGGTCTTCGGGGTTAGTGTTAGGTTTTTTTAAGGGTTTTTTGGGTGGGTTTTATTTTTAGATTAGGGCTTTTGGGCTGAAAAAGAGCTAAACAACCTTTTAAGGGCAATACCCATACAAATGGGGATCTTAGGTTTTTTTAGTTAAGATTTTATTAGGGGGTTGGTTGTGTGGGTGGTGGTTTTTACTGTTGGGGGGTTGTTTGTAAAAAAAAAATTACAGGTAAAATAGCTGATTTCTTTGGGGCAATGCCACGCAAAAGGCCCTTTTAAGGGCTATTTGTAGTATAGTTTAGGCTAGGGTTTTTTTTTATTTTGGGGGGGCTTTTTTATTTTGATAGGGCTATTAGATTAGGTGTAATTAATTTAAATATCTCATAATTTCTTTTTTTATTTTGTGTAATTTAGTGGGTTTTTTTGTTATTTAGGTAATTGTATTTATTTAATTTAATTTATTTAAATGTAGTGTAATGCTAGGTGTTAGTGTAAGACAGGTTAGGTTTTATTTTACAGGTAAATTTGTATTTATTTTAACTAGGTAGTTAGTAAATAGTTAATAACTATTTAGTAACTATTCTACCTAGTTAAAATAAATACAAACTTACCTGTAAAATAAAAATAAAACCTAAGCTAGCTACAATGTAACTATTAGTTATATTGTAGTTATCTTAGGGTTTATTTTACAGGTAAGTATTTAGTTTAAAATAGGAATAATTCAGGTAATCATAGTATTTTTTTATTTAGATTTATTTTATTTATATTTAAGTTAGGGGGTGTTAGGTTTAGGGTTAGACTTAGGTTTTGGGATTAGTAAATTTAGTATAGTGTTGGCGATGTTGGGGGCGGCAGATTAGGGGTTAATAAATGTAGGTAGGTGGCGGCGATATTAGGGGCAGCAGATTAGGGGTTAATAATATTTAACTATTGTTTGCGAGACGGGAGTGCAGCGGTTTAGGGGTTAATATGTTTATTATAGTTTTGGCGATGTCCGGATCACCAGATTAGGGGTTAATAAGTATAATTTAGGTGTCGGCGATGTCGGGGGCGGCAGATTAGGGGTTAATAAATGTAAGATTAGGGGTGTTTAGACTCATGGTTCATGTTAGGGTGTTAGGTGTAACCATAGGAATCAATGGGGTTGCGTTACAGAGCTTTATGTTGCTTTTTTGCAGGTGTTAGACTTTTTTCAGCTGGCTCTCCCCATTGATGTCTATGGGGAAATCATGCACGGCACGTAAAACCAGCTCACCGCAGCTTTCAGCAGCGCTGGTATTGGAGTGCGGTAGGGAGCTCAATTTTGCTCTATGCACACTTCTTGCCTGTTAACGCTGGGTTTATGAAAACCTGTAATACCAGCGCTGTAGGAAAGTGAGCGGTGACAATAACGTGCAAGTTATTACCGCACACCTCATACCGCAAAACTCGTAATCTAGCCGTAACTAGTCTACCTAGTTAAAATAAATACAAACTTACATGTGAAATAAAAATAAAACCTAAGCTAGCTACAATGTAACTATTCGTTATATTAGCTATCTTAAGTTTTATTTTACAGGTAAGTTTGTATTTATTTTTAAATAGGTTATTTAGGTAATAATTGTAAGTTTTATTTCTATTTATTTTAATTATATTTAAGTTAGGGGGTGTTAGGGTTAGGATTACGTTAGGGTTAGGGGTTAATAGGTTTATTATAGTGGCAACGATGTCGGGGAGCGGCAGAATAGAGGTTAATACATTTTTTAAGTGGGGGCGATATCAGAGCAGCAGATTAGAGGTTAATCATTTTATTTTCGTGTTTGTGATGCAGGAGGGCCTCGGTTTAGGGGTTAATAGGTAGTTTATGGGTGTTAGTGTACTTTTTAACACTTTAGATATGAGCTTTATGCTACAGATTTGTAACGTAAGACACATAACTACTGACTTTATATGGCGGTACGAATCTTGTGGTTATAGAGTGTACCACTCACTTTTTGGCCTCCCAGGCAAACTAGTAATACCGGCGCTATTAGAGTCCCATTGAAAAATGACTTTTTAAAAAGTACGGTACGGATGTGGCCTGATGACCAAAAAGGTGTGCGTTACACCTATACCTGCAAGACTTGTAATAGCGGAGTTAGGGATAAAGCATCGTTATGAAGCATAACAATGCTTTTTCACTCATAACGCCAAAGTTGTAATCTATCTGAGTATTTGTTGTAAATATCACACAATATACCATATTCTTATTATCAGAACAATTGCAGTTTTACTCTGAATTCACTAAATATTTTTTACTTATTTCATAGTAACTTAATGTCCGAAGGCTGCAGCCCCTAACTGCACAAAATCTAACCACATGAATTCCACTGCTGCTGCATTAATCTGTGAATGCAATAAAACTTTTCTACTGTGTTATTTAGTAAAATAGTCCTATGGGTGGGTGGGTCCTTTATTGTGGGATGCACTTGCATTGAGGGGTTAGCATTTTAGAATTTTCTTGGTTATACATATATTTTATCATGTGTATAACTGTGTAGTATAATTACATCAAAAAGTGAAAGATTCCAAAAGTCAATTGATAATACTTGCTAAATTTAATCCAAAGTTGAGTTAAAAAACCATATAGATAAATCAACATGGGAACATCATAGTGGGTTGAAAGAACGCCTAATGATAAAGCTTATGCGTTTCGGTCGTAGCCTTAGACATAGCTCATAGCTCATTTATCTATATGTTTTTTAACACAACTTTGAATTAAATTTATCAAGTTTTATCAATTGACTTTTGGAATCTTTCACTTTTTGGTTTACTATTGCTGTTTTTCCGAGAGTTTACCAAGGAGCATTTGCTAGGATCTAGCATCCAATAGGAGATGGTGGGTGTGTGCCATTAAGCCATTCACATAGACGGCCGGGGAGACCAGTGACGTCAGTGTATCTACTCTGTGTGTACACAAACCGGAACTACAGTGAGGGATCAGTGACGAGCGGTGCTAGGCGGAACCGAAGTCTCTACAGGGTCAGGAGAGGGAGCCCATGATCACCGGTGTCGTTAATCACGATCAACATGGCAAGTTGTGAGTACAAGAATTTATGTAGGCAACTGATTGACAATCATAAACTGTCTTCAATAGTGCGATAGAGCGGTTTTCATTCATGACAGGAGTCCTGTATTGACTGATCTATTACATGAGATAATGTCGACAGCTGCTATTTGAATATTTCATATGTACTCCAACTGTTTCACACAGGGCACTACACTGTAGGACCATGCAGAGTTGACACACACCCAATAACCACAGCTAAATGATCCTAGCATAATATCCCCTTATTCACGTAGTTACGAGTGGGGGTTACACAAGACTCATTTACTGGCTTCTATCTACTTTCACATTGACTAGTATAATTACATGTCAGCATTTTGATGTTGTAATAACATCAAAGAATAAAACGTGTTTTTTTATTCAGCATGTGTATTATTTTCAGTGATAATGTTGATTGTGCCCAAAGTTTATGTGTATATATATATATATATATATATATATATATATATATATATATATATATATATATATATATATATATATATATATATATATATATATAAATATATAAAATTAAAGAAAAATATCAAATTAGCGATTCTTAACCAGCACAAAATTTTACAAGATAATCTGGCATAACCACACAATATAGAATACATTTAATAAACACCAAATATTACATTAAATGGCAACATTTCAATTATTCAGAGTTCCAAAGATAAGGATCATATATGAAAAAATTACCTATATAATATACCCTAAATAACCTCTAAATGTCGGGTCACAATTCGTTTTTCAACCTAGAACATTAGTTCAAGAATATAATGTTAGGCGCAAATACTCTATAATTAACCCATTCTTTAGGCATAGGGATCCGTGAATGACAAGTTGTAATCCAAGTTCAATTATCCTGGAGAGAAAATAGGGTGTGCAGTGTGGAGGTATAATTACCACAAACTCAGATGATGGCTAAAGTAAGTCAGTAAATAGGGGCAGCTCTCCCAAGAAATTGCTTAGGGCAGTGTTAGGTCCATAGATCATCATTGATCCCCTTTCAGGTAATATAAAGAACACACCTGTGTCAGCATCCTGCAAAGCCAATCATATTCAAATAAAAGAAAAGCGGTACCTCTTCTATAATGATGAACCCTTTCGTTCTCATCGATCCAGGCATTACGTTCAGTGACTTGAGAAGCACTTAGTGGTATTCCACACCTCTTCCACTATGAGTATCGGCTCCTTGGATAGTTGGATCCCAGATCTGTTTGGGTAGTGTTTCAAAAGTAAGTCCGGCTGTGGACAGCTGTAACCCCTCTGAATTTGCAAAGCAAACAGCTACACGCTTTTCACCCGTGGGTAAGCAGGCTTCTTCCGGCTGAGTTGTTGTATATATTAGACATGTGCATTTGTTTCATAAAATATGCAGCACTAACTTTAAAGAAAACAAAGGAATAATGGAGGAAATTCTTTAGTGCAGGCCCATAGAGCCGCCACACTAAGCCTCCTGTGCAACTGAGGCTTAGTGAAGAAGTGGATAGGGTTACCGCGGCTCTCCAGCTCACTTAGGTAAGTATTTCAGTCACTACAGGTGAACTATTTCCCTATTTCACCTGTAGCAGTGGAACATGTACATTTGTTTAACAAAATTGAATGTAAATGTTCCACGAATGGTCGACATTCATTTAGTTTAAAATAGTTTCGTAAAAATATGCACAAAAAACAAAATGGCCACCGTTCCAGCAATGCAGGTGTGAATATTGCACAGTATATGCTTGCCAAAACCAAGATAGCTGCAAAATCATGTGACCTATGACCTTTATGTTGCAAAAAAATTATGCGCCAAGTTTCAAGAGTGTTTGATCAACGGTGTGGTTATTATAGGTATTTGAATAAAGTATTGGAAAAATAATACGAATAATTGTCGAATTTTGCACACTCCAATATAGCTGCCAAGCCATACGGTCATTTGACTTGAACATTGAACAAATCTGAGTCTTGAACACAGCAAAACCTTATACAGTAATTTGTACATCTGTAGCTTTAGCAGTTCTGGAGAGGAATATGTAGAATATGGTTGCCAAAACCAAGATGGCTAACAGATCATGTGACTTATGACAATTATGTTGCAAAAGATTTTGCACAGTATTGGTCTCTACCATTGTGCCAAGTGTAATTAGTTTTTGAGTAATGATGTGGCTATTATAGGCTTTGAAAAAATATAGATAAAAATAAAATGTAAATGGATTGCAGTGGCAATATTGATTTTGATATATTGACTTGCATTCAACACCTGTTATAGAGGATGTAGCCTCCAACATGTGTGCCAAACTTTGCATTGTTCTGACAAACGGTTTCTAAAAAGATGTTTGTAAAAAACTGGCAATCCAATATAGCTGCCAAACCATGTGGTCAATTGACTTGTAATTACCAAATAGCTTTAGTGGTTTCAGAGAAGAGGATGTTTGAATATTGAGCAGAAATGGTTGCGTACAGTAAACCAAGATGGCAATCAGATGATATGACCTCTCTCTTGCAAAATATTATGCACAGCATAGGTTTCTACCATTGTGCCAAGTTTAATGAGTTTTTGAGTTATGGTGTGATTATTATAAGCATTTGAAAAAAGTGACAGAATAAAAATAATAATAAAAATAATAATAATCTTAATCCCTTCCGTAGATGCAATCATGTAATTTCAATGGATCATGGGATACTGCCTATGATGCTAGGCACGCCCCCCCCCAGTCCAATTTCCCATTAAATAAAAGGAGAAGGGTGTAAGATGCCAAAAAAGGTAGGATGTTCCATGCCACTCCCAGAGCTGTTAGGAAGGCATGGAACGTCCTAACGGCATTAAGCATTTAACAAAAACAATAGGTGCCCAGCAACAACGTTGCTTGGCCAGCTAAATATAGCAGTTTATCATTCAAGTCACATACAGGAGAAACATCCTACACAAATGCAACTTCAAACAAAATCACTAATAACTCATTCTCCATCTCACAATTCTATAACATATCCACTCTAAAGTGCCAATTTTTCAAGGGCTGACTGGCCCCTGATGCCCCTGTTTCCGCACGAGCCTTCAGGCTGGCCAGAAACAGCAGTTCCTTAACTGGTCCACCTGCTCTGAAGTTGCGGACATCAATCCGTCTGATTCATACGAACAGGCTGATAGACACCCCTGCTAGTGGCCAATTGGCTGCTAATCTGCAGGGGGCGGCATTGCACCAGCAGTTCACAAGAACTGCTTGTGCAATGATAAATGCTGACAGCGTATGTTGTCGGCATTTATCGATGTCAGACAGACCAATGATAAATCGGCCCCTTACTCTCCATATATTAAATTTGACTATTTATTTAAAACCCCATAAATACTCTCTAGAACAGGGTTCTTCAATCTTTTTTCCCAAGACCCAGTGCAATGATATCACATACCTTCATGACCCTATTTTTATGCTTGGTCCTAAAATGTTTAAAGTAATATACAACAAGATAGCTGCAATTTTGAAAGGTGATAAAACACACAAACGTTCATACAACATACACACCACACACACTCTAATACAACACAACACACAAGTCGTGACCCAGTAGACATGGTGTTGTGACCCAGTAATGGATCCCGACCCGTGGTTTGAGGAACCCTGCTCTAGAATATGATGTCATTTTTAGGTGCTAGTGGCACAAAAAAATATTTCTCTGTTGCCAACTAGCACCACTAGCGGCAAAAAATATCCAATAAACATATTTTTTTTTCAACACAAAACAAGTACCATCCCAGATAACAGAAACACAAAAATGAGATTATAAGAATCCTTCTAGCGAGCACCAGCAGACAACTAGACAGCTTCCCATTTCTTTATAAATTGTGCTATTAAAATAGAATACTTTCATGTTCTTGATAATGTAATGATCATTCTGTTAGGTGTAGAGTCATCTTTTTAAGCAAGGATCTATTTTATAGAAAGGCCTGTTAAATAAGGGGCTGTAATCCTTCTTCACTTCTCTTCTTATCCCTCCAGCACTAAAAGGTTTAACTGCTTTGATGTTGCATTTCAAAGCTTTATCAACGGAGTGTGCTGTAGTAAAATAAAAAAGCAAAATGTGACTGGAAAATTAATTTAATCCTTTTAATCTCTCTGTGCAATCACAGATATTAGATTCTTATGATATGCGAGGATAAACCTTTTATATTATTAGCTGCATTCCATTTTTTACATATATAACCATATATAACCATATATAACCATATATAACCATATATAACCATATATAACCATATATAACCATATATAACCATTTAGTGAGTTTTAGTTGCCAAATATAAATTGTTATGTAAAGTAAATATAGATCCATAACTATTAGAACTTAGTCATAAGGATCCAATGGGAATTGTAATGCAAATGATGGCATATTTCTATAAAATTTCTATAAAATTATTTCATGATTTAGGTAGAACATACAATTTTAAACAACTTTCCAGTTTACTTCTATTATCAAATTTGTTTCATGCTCTTGGTATCAGCAATGCACTAACTGGTTTCTAACTGAATACATGGGTGAGCCAATGACAAGCGGTATATTTATGCAGCCACCAATAAGCAGCTAGAACCTAGGCTCTTTGCTGCTCCTGAGCTTTCCTAGATAAACCTTTCAGCAAAGGATAACAAGAGAAGGAAGCAAATTAAATAATAGAACTTAATTGGAAAGCTGTTTAAAATTGTATGTTCTGTCTGAATCATCAATGTCTAATTATGACTTTACTGTCCCTTTAAGATTAGATCCTATATGACTTTAATAAAGCCAGGAGTTTGGTAATGTCACTATTTATAATGATGGATCAGCTGTAACACTCAAGTTGCATGAAATTGTGTAGCTCTATCTCTGCTTTATCAACCAAGTAATAAACACCTAGATTACAAGTTTTGAGATCATGTTTTAACAGCGTTAAAACAGCACTGCAGATATTACAAGTCTTGTCGGTATAGCTGTACCGCAAGCCTTTTAGTCTGTAACGCAACGTCAGTCCCGCACACGTAAAAATTACGTTTTTTCATGGGACTTTTATAGCGCTGGTATTACAAGTTTTGCGGTGAGGCTAAAAAGCTTGCGTTGCAGCCTATACTGACCAGATCCGTTTCGCAATCTGACACGAGTAGTTATGAGTTTTACGCAATAAAACTGTTACATAAAACTCATAACTAAACTGTTACAAAGTACACTAACACCCATAAACTACCTATAAACCCTTAAACCAAGGCCCTCCCGCATAGCAAATACTATATTAAATCTATTAACCCCTAATCTGCTGCTCCCGACATAAATGCCACTAATAAAATTTATTAACCCCTATTCCCCGACATCGTCACCACTATAATAAAGTTATTAACCCCATAACCGCCGTTAACCCCTAATCTGCCGCCCGCCCACATCGCCCCCACTATACTAAAGTTATTAAGCCCTACACCGCCGCCACTATAATAAACCTATTAACCCCTAAACCGCAAGCCCCCACAACGAAATATACTAAATTAAACTATTAACCCCTAAACCGAAAGCACCTGTCAAATTAAAACAACTAAGTTTAAACTAACAATTAAACTAATATAACTATTAAACTAAAATTAAACTAACTACCATTTAAATAAACTATATTACACATTAAAAAAATCCTAACACTACTATAAAAATTACAAACTATCTAATTACAAAAAATAAAAAATACTAAATTACAAAAAATAACAAACACTAAATTATGAAAAATAACAAACAAAATTATCAAAAATAAAAAAGAATTATACCGAATCTAATAGCCCTATAAAAAAACTAGCCTACAATAAACTACCAATAGCCCTTAAAAGGGCCTTTTGTAGGGCATTGCTCTAAGTTAAACAGCACTTTTACCTGTACAAAAAATACAACCCCCCAACAGTAAAACCCACCACTCAACCAACCCCCCAAAATAAAAAAACTAACTCTAACAAAAACCTAAGCTACCCATTGCCCTGAAAAGGGCATTTGTATGGGCATTGCACTTAAAAGTGCATTTAGCTCTTTTGCATTGCCCTGAAAAGCACATTTAGCTCTTTTACGAAAAGCCCAAACCCTAAACTAAAATTTTTTAGGAGTTAATAGCTTTATTTAGTGGTGGCGATGTTGGGGAGTGGCGGAATAGGGGCTAAAAGATTTATTATAGTGTGTGTGATGTTGGGGTGCAGGGGAATAGGGGTTAATAACCTTAGTATAGTGGTGACGATATCGGGAGCGGCAGATTTAGGGGTTAATAGTTTTATTTAGGTGGCGGCGATATCGGGAGCGGCAGATTAGGCATTAATAACATTATGTAGGTGTTGTGGATGTTGGGGGCGGTAGATTAGGGGTGTTTAGACGTAGGGTTTATGTTAGGTTGCTAGGTTTAAACGTAAAAATTTTTTCCCCATAGACATCAATGGGGCTGCGTTACAGAGCTCGCAGGTGATAGGTTTCTTTTTGACCCTCTCTCCCCATTGATTGTCAAAACAGCGCTTGTATTTTGTGCGGTATGGAGTTTAAAACCACCATATTGCACGCACAAGCCAGCTATTTCAACACTTGTAATGGCTGCGCTATAGGGGTTAAATTATGCAACTTTTGTTGCGTTCGTTAAATTCCCTGTAGCGCGCATAACTCGTAATCTACCTGATAGATAGTTATTATTTCCTATGAGAACAGCAATAACATATTAGTGACAGTATCATAACTAGTATGTGCAGAAATCCATAATGCTTTCAGACAGAAAAAACAGGGCCAGAATACACAGTATCGCAGGTCGCAATACGTGAAATCGCTGGACCGCGCTAATGTTATGTCCATGGTAAAGCGCACTAACTAGAAATGGGTTAGAGCAGCTGACTTCGCTCAAGCATAACCTATACATTCAATGGATATCACAACCACGCTAATTTCCGCTCATATTACAAGCTGAAAGTTATAGTTTGCGCTCGAGCCGAAAGTCGAAACTGTGCTAGAATATTTATCATGACTTGAGACCTTAAGTAAAGTGTTGGGGGCCAAATTATCAAGCTCTGAATAGAGGTTGATGTCTCTGTTTCCGTGCGAGCCTTCAGGCTTGCAGGAAACAGCAGTTATGAAGCAGCAGTCTAAAGACCGCTGCTCCATATTAATTAACAGGTTTTAAAATGGTTAAAAGGGATATGGTATATGACAAGGTTTGATTGGAAAGGGCTTTAATTAATGTATATGTCTAAATACGTATATTTGTGTATATATATTTGTATATATGTGTATACATATGTACTTTGCGTTTTATGTTTAAATAGGCATGTTCACACATACATATACAGTATACAACAGAAGTGAGTACACGCCCTTGGGCAATATCACTTTAATATCAACTTATTCAAAATTGTATCACCTCTCAATAATTGTATTATTTCTAAGTTGATAAGTAGAGTATTTCCTATTATAAACAATCAAAAACAAATATGTTATAAAAAAATGATATTGAAAATACAGGCCCAAAAGAACAAACTTAATGCAACAAAAGTGAATACACCCGTGGTCACTGAAACACAAGTTAGATCACTGAAACAAAATTGAGTACACCTGCAATTTCCAATTAGTCTAATTGCAGGAACATCGTTACCAGAACATTCTCATTTTTGGACCGATGGGTTGTGTCTGTCTGCAAGTCTGCATCTTGGCTCCACATGGAAAAGAATTGCCAGAGGAATTGAAAAATCTGATTGTGAGACTTCACAAAGATGGAGAAGGATACAGAAAGATCAGTGATCAACTAAAAATCATTCAAAATGCAGTTGCAGCAGTAATCAGGAGGTATAGAAGATACGCAGTACCAAAAATCAGAGCCGCAGTGGCTGTCCTCCAAAAAAGACGCCACGGACAGTGCACTACTTGTACAATCTAGCTCTGAAAAACAGGCAAGTACTTCAGATTTGGATCAAGGCAAGTGCTTCAGATTTGGATCAAGGCAAGTGCTTCAGATTTGGCTCAGGGATTATCAATAGAATTTGGAGTTTCTGTGACAGCTCAGACAATGCTAAGGACTTTGCATAATGTCAATTTCTATGGACAGCATCCAAGGAAAAAACCCTTGCTTGGTCTTTGGGACACAAAACTGCAAGATTAAACTTTGCTAAACAACATGAAAAGCCTGATGAATACTTGGAGCACATTCTTTGGTAAGATGACCAAGCCAAGATACAATTTTTCAGCTCAGATGGGGTGCAGCATGTTTGGTGTCAACATGGTCAGGATTATTACAGTGAATGCATAGTCCCGACAGTGAAGCATGAAGGTGGGAGTGTGATGATATGGGGCTGCATGACTGCAAAAAATGTGTTGGGGAGATGACATTTATAGATGGCACCATGAATGCCTGGGATATACCAAAATACTGGCTGACAAGATGACTCCCAGTCTCCAGAAGTTTGGCAGAGGACAAATATTTCAGCATGATAACGATCCAAAGCACATTGCCAAAATCACAAAGGAGTTTCTAAAGGAGAAAAAAAGTGAAAACTATGACCTGGCCAAGTATGTCAACTGACTTGAATCTAATAGAACACCTTTAAGGTATTTTAAAGAGAAAGGTAAAGGAACACAACCTCTCCAGCAAAGAGGGTTTTAAAAAAAATATCTGTAGAATAGCAGAACATCTCTCCAGAAATGTGTATGACACTGGTATCCTCCATGCAAAGAGGATTGAGTCAGTCATCAAAATTAAAGGTGGATGTACAATGTATTGAGAAAATAAAAAAATTGAATCTCAGTAATGAAAGGTGCACTGACTTTAGTTTCATTTAGTTCCTGCTATGGGCCCTGTATTTTTAAAATAGTAAATCTAAACTGTTAGTTTTTAATTTTACATAAGAGCAAATACCCTTTGAAAACACCTTGAAACATGCAATATCATTTGTATTCATTTTTAATGTGTTTTTAATGGAAATAAGTTCACATTTGTGAAGAACATAGGAATGAAAAGCATTCCTAACACTTTTCGGTTTAGTACAGTTGGTCTAGTTCAGTGCCAGGTTATCGCATTAAAGACAGTGATATTGTGTGTGTCAACATCTGTAAAGATCACCTGCTGGTGCCGATGGAAGGTGTGAGAGGGAAAGCAGGAGACAGGTGGGCAGCCCAGCGGCAGAGGGGGGAGAGGGTTAGGGCGTGGGATGGGCCCTACTGTGCAGAAAAACAAATTGAAGGGACAAGGAAGGATGCAGAGCTTCACTACAGTGAAATGGTGGAAGGGGGTGCCATAACTAACAATCGCCAGGAGGGGGCAGGTGTGGGGACCACTACACTACAGAAAATTTAAAAAAATTATACAAAATCAAATAAATTATTAAAAAATATGTATTTATTAGGTACTGCCAGAAGGCTTCCAGTACCAAAGATGGCCACCATTATTGGGAGGGTGAAAGTTAGAGAGCTATTTGGGAGGGATAAGGGAGTGGAGGGTTTAGGGGGATCACTTTACTGCAAAAAAGTATATATATATAAAAATAATAATAATAACAAAACAAAAAAAAAATAAACGGCTTACTGGCAGACTGTTTGCCAATTCCTAAAATGGTGACGATGAGTGTGTGTGGGTGGGTGAGAGCTGTTTGGAGGGATCAGGGTTAGGAGGTGTCAGATTCGAGGGTAATCTCAACACTACATTCAAAATTAACCTTACAAGCTACCTGATTAACCCCTTTACTGTCAGTAATAATAGAAGTATGGTGCAAATCTGCAATTAGCGGCCTTCTAATTACCAAAAACTAATGGCAAATCTATGTATGTCTATGTATGTCTGCTATTTCTGAACAAAGGGGATCCCAGGGAAGCTTTTATAATTATTTGCGTCATGATTGCACAAAACTCCTTAACGCAGCCCCATTGATTCCTATGGGGAAATACATTTTATGTCTACACCTAACACTCTAACATGAAACCCGAGTCTAAACACCCCTAATCTTACACTTATTAACCCCTAATCTGCCGCCCCGACATCGCCGACACCTACATTATAATTATTAACCCCTAATCTGCCGCTCTGGATACCGCTGCCACCTACATTATACTTATGAACCCCTAATCTGCTGCCCCCAACATTGCCGACACCTACATTATACAGGGAGTGCAGAATTATTAGGCAAATGAGTATTTTGACCACATCATCCTCTTTATGCATGTTGTCTTACTCCAAGCTGTATAGGCTCGAAATCCTACTACCAATTAAGCATATTAGGTGATGTGCATCTCTGTAATGAGAAGGGGTGTGGTCTAATGACATCAACACCCTATATCAGGTGTGCATAATTATTAGGCAACTTCCTTTCCTTTGGCAAAATGGGTCAAAAGAAGGACTTGACAGGCTCAGAAAAGTCAAAAATAGTGAGATATCTTGCAGAGGGATGCAGCACTCTTAAAACTGCAAAGCTTCTGAAGCGTGATCATCGAACAATCAAGCGTTTCATTCAAAATAGTCAACAGGGTCGCAAGAAGCGTGTGGAAAAACCAAGGCGCAAAATAACTGCCCATGAACTGAGAAAAGTCAAGCGTGCAGCTGCCAAGATGCCACTTGCCACCAGTTTGGCCATATTTCAGAGCTGCAACATCGCTGGAGTGCCCAAAAGCACAAGGTGTGCAATACTCAGAGACATGGCCAATGTAAGAAAGGCTGAAAGACGACCACCACTGAACAAGACACACAAGCTGAAACGTCAAGACTGGGCCAAGAAATATCTCAAGACTGATTTTTCTAAGGTTTTATGGACTGATGAAATGAGAGTGAGTCTTGATGGGACAGATGGATGGGCCCGTGGCTGGATTGGTAAAGGGCAGAGAGCTCCAGTCCGATTCAGACGCCAGCAAGGTGGAGGTGGAGTACTGGTTTGGGCTGGTATCATCAAAGATGAGCTTGTGGGGCCTTTTCGGGTTGAGGATGGAGTCAAGCTCAACTCCCAGTCCTACTGCCAGTTTCTGGAAGACACCTTCTTCAAGCAGTGGTACAGGAAGAAGTCTGCATCCTTCAAGAAAAACATGATTTTCATGCAGGACAATGCTCCATCACACGCGTCCAAATACTCCACAGCGTGGCTGGCAAGAAAGGGTATAAAAGAAGAAAATCTAATGACATGGCCTCCTTGTTCACCTGATCTGAACCCCATTGAGAACCTGTGGTCCATCATCAAATGTTAGATTTACAAGGAGGGAAAACAGTACACCTCTCTGAACAGTGTCTGGGAGGCTTTGGTTGCTGCTGCAAGCAATGTTGATGGTGAACAGATCAAAACACTGACAGAATCCATGGATGGCAGGCTTTTGAGTGTCCTTGCAAAGAAAGGTGGCTATATTGGTGACTGATTTGTTTTTGTTTTGTTTTTGAATGTCAGAAATGTATATTTGTGAATGTTGAGATGTTATATTGGTTTCACTGGTAAAAATAAATAATTGAAATGGGTATATATTTGTTTTTTGTTAAGTTGCCTAATAATTATACACAGTAATAGTCACCTGCACACACAGATATCCCCCTAAAATAGCTGCTATAGCTAATAACAAACTAAAAACTACTTCCAAAACTATTCAGCTTTGATATTAATAAGTTTTTTGGGTTCATTGAGAACATGGTTGTTGTTCAATAATAAAATTAATCCTCAAAAATACAACTTGCCTAATAATTCTGCACTCCCTGTATTTATTAACCCCTAATCTGCCACCCCCAATGTCGCCGCAACCTACCTACACTTTTTAACCCCTAATCTGCCCCCCAACGTCACCGCCACTATAATTAACATATTAACCCCTAAACCGCCGCTCGCAAACATTAGTTAAATATTATTAACCCCTAATCTGCCGGCCCTAACATCGCAGACACCAACCTACATTTATTAACCCCTAATCTGCCACCCCCAACGTCTCTGCCACTATATTAAAGTTATTAACCCCTAAACCTAAGTCTAACCCTAAGCCTAACACCCCCTAACTTAAATATAATTTAAATCGAAATAAAAATTACTATCATTAACTAAATTATTCCTATTTAAAACTAAATACTTACCTATAAAATAAACCCTAAGCTAGCTAAAATATAACTAATAGTTACATTGTAGCTAGCTAAGGGTTTATTTTTATTTTACAGGCATGTTTGTTTTTATTTTAGCTAGGTAGAATAGTTATTAAATAGCTATTAACTATTTAATAACTACCTAGCTAAAATAAATACAAAAGTACCTGTAAAATAAAACCTAACCTAAATTACAATTACACCTAACACTACACTATAATTAAATTAATTCCATAAATTAAATACAATTAAATACAATTAAATTAAATTATCTAAAGTACAAAAAAACACACTAAATTACAGAAATAATAAACAAATTACAAGATTTTTAAACTAATTACACCTAATCTAATCCCCCTAACAAAATAAAAAAGCCCCCCCAAAATAAAAAAGACCTACCCTACACTAAATTACAAATAGCCCTTAAAAGGGCCTTTTGCGGGGCATTACCCCAAAGTAATAAGCTCTTTTACCTATAAAAAAAATTACAAATCCCCCCCCAACATTAAAATCCACCACCCACACAACCAACCCTACTCTAAAACCCACCCAATACCCCCTTAAAAAAACCTAACACTAACCCCTTGAAGATCACCTTACCGGGAGAAGTCTTCATCCAATCGGGCCGAAGTCCTCAACTAAGCCGGGAGAAGTCTTCATCCAAGCCGATGCAATCAGCCAATAGGATTGAGCTGGCATTCTATTGGCTGTTCCAATCAGCCAAAAGAATGCAAACTCAATCCTATTGGCTGATTGCATCAGCCATTAGGATTTTTTCCACCTTAATTCTGATTGGCTGATAGAATTCTATCAGCCAATCGGAATTGAAGGGACGCCATCTTGGATGACGTCATTTCAAGGAACCTTCATTCCAGAAGAGCGTCAGATGAAGAGGATGCTCTGCGTCGGATGTCTTGAAGATGGACCCGCTCCGCACCGGATGGATGAAGATAGAAGATGCCGTCTGGATAAAGACTTCTGCCAGTCTGACTTCTCCTGGCTTCGTTGAGGACTTCAGCCTGGTTGGATGAAGACTTCTCCCGGTAAGGTGATCTTCAAGGGGCTAGTGTTTTTTTAAGGAGGTATTGGGTGGGTTTTAGAGTAGGGTTGGTTGTGTGGGTGGTGGGTTTTAATGTTGGGGGGGATTTGTAAGTTTTTTTTACAGGTAAAAGAGCTGATTACTTTGGGGCAATGCCCCGCAAAAGGCCCTTTTAAGGGCTATTTGTAATATAGTGTAGGGTAGGACTTTTTTAATTTGGGGGGGCTTTTTTATTTTGTTAGGGGGGTTAGATTAGGTGTAATTAGTTTAAAAATCTTGTAATTTGTTTAATATTTTCTGTAATTTAGTGTTTTTGTTTTTTTGTACTTTAGGTAATTTTATTTAATTGTATTTAATTTAGGTAAGTCATTTAATTATAGTGTAGCGTTAGGTGTTATTGTAACGTAAGTTAGGTTTTATTTTACAGGTACTTTTGTATTTATTTTAGCTAGGTAGTTATTAAATAGTTAATAACTATTTAATAACTATTCTACATAGTTAAAATAAATACAAACTTGCCTGTTAAATAAAAATAAACCCTAAGCTAGCTACAATGTAACTATTAGTTATATTGTAGCTATCTTATGGTTTATTTTATAGGTAAGTATTTAGTTTTACATAGAAATAATTTAGTTAATTATATTAATTTTTATTTAGATTTATTTAAATTATATTTGTTAGGGGGGGTTAGGGTTAGGGTTAGAGTTAGGGGTTAATAACTTTAGTATAGTGGCGGCGACGTTGGGGGTGGCAGATTAGGGGTTATTAAATGTAGGTAGGTGTTGGTGATGTTCGGGACAGCAGATTAGGGGTTAATAATATTTAACTAATATTTGCAAGGCGGCAGTGCGGAGGTTTAGGGGTTAATATATTTATTATAGTGGCGGCGATGTTGGGTTCGGCAGATTAGGGGTTAAACATTTTTTTTTAGTGTTTGCGATGCGGGAGGGCCTTGATTTAGAGGTTAATAGGTAGTTTATGGGTGTTAGTGTACTTTTTAGCACTTTAGTTAAGAGTTTTATGCTACGGCGTTGTAGTGTAAAACTCTTAACTACTGACTTTAAAATGCGGTACCAGTCTTGACAGGAGAGGGTCTACCGCTCACTTTTTCAGGGACGTGCACTCATAGGAGGCAGGGGAGGCAGTGCCTACCCTGCCATATGTGGCCAAAGATTAATTAAATTTTAATTAAAATAAAAAAAAAAGTCCAAACCCCCCCCCATGTAATGCTATGGAGAGGCAGGTACAGGAACGCTTCTCTCCATTGCAGTACATGGGTCAAAGGAAAAGCTGTGCTGCAGCGCCACCTGTGTTCTGTCAATATATTAGCAGCAAGAAGTGGGATGAATAGGAGGCACCCCTCTTGATGCCTCCTAGGAAGTGAAGGATATATAGATTAATCAGAAGGAGGATGCAGTGAGCAGGGTCATGTGACACAACTGGAAGCTGAGGTAACCTAAGAACAGATGACACCACGCAGAAGAGTAAAGTAGTATTCTACATCTCTTGTGATTCACAAATTGTGTTCAGATACAGCTCATTAACAGTAAGTGAGCATAGCCCAATACTGACAGGAAGTCAAAGGGTCAATTCAAATTTAAATCCATAATTTAAAACCCAGAGTTTGAAATTAAGTGTGCAGTATCCACATTATTTAAATTAAAGTTTTTGACATTGAATATTGCTAAGCCTCCCTTTTTCATGGTTATTTGATTTAATTAGGTACAAACTCCATATATGTTATGTCTGTTCAGTCAGAGGATGCAGTATCTCTTTATTTTTCTCTGTGTCTCCATTTATTTAAAGACTGCTGTTAACTTGTAATTCAGAAATCAATTGAAAGCTGTTGCATTGTGTTTTTAATATGTGCTGCTTTTATACAAGTTTATATTAATAAAAAGGAGATAATGAGTCATTTAAAAAATATATGTAATTATTGCGGTTAAATGTTTTTAGAAATAATGCCTCTGTAAAGTAACTGGTTAAACACATAGTCAAAGGGAGACATTTAAAATTAAACTTTCATTATTGAGGTAGAGCATGCTATTTTAATAATATTTAATAATATTTTGAGAATTAGCATCAACTGTTACTGGCCCCATGTAAGCAATTCAAATTAGTTTTTGAAAGGAACATGGAAGTCATAATTACATTTCCATCATTCAGATAGAAATTTGCAAAAAAAAAATAAATAAACTTTCTATTTTACTATTATGTACTTCATTCTTTTGGTATCCTTTGTTGAAGAGCATATCTAAGTGGGATGTGCACGTGCGTTTCTTGAAAACCATATTGCAGCAGCTGTGTTGGCAGTATTGATAACTTGTCCTTTGTGTAAAACTTGTATGGTAAATTATTTCTATTTTTTCAATACAGTAGTGAGTAGAGAAGAGATTGTGTATCATTCTAATTGCTTAGTAACTGGCACTGTGCCACAGAATTGTGTGAGTGTGTATGTGAGCAGAGTGTGTGTGGGTGTCAGTGAGCAGAGTATGTGTGCTTTATTCTCCAGGTAATCAATACATTTCCGATGAGCTGGTGCTTTAGTGCAGTGTTTCTCAACAATGGTCCTCAAGTACGCCTCAAGTACCCCCAACAGGCCAGGTTTTCATTATAGCTGAATCAGTGCACAGGTGAGGTAATCAGCTGATCAGTAACTCAGTGGTTACTAACTTGCTCTCACCCATCACCTGATTATGTCACCTGTGCACTGGTTCAGCTATCATTTAAACCTGCAATGTTGGGGGTACTTGCGGCCCTCTGTACATGTGTTTCTCCGGCGTATCATATCTAGTGCCTCACCAGCCTCTGACCTCACTGCACGTCACTGCACTTTTTGGCAGACTCGTAATACCGGTGCTATACAAGTCCCATTGAAAAAAGAGGATACACAATTTACGTAAGTGTTTTTGTGGTATTTCCAAGTCCGGCCAAAAAAGTGAGCTGTGAGCCTGTAACTTCAAGACTCGTAATACCAGCGGGCGTTAAAAAGCAGCATTAGGACCTCTTAACGCTGCTGTTTTAACCTAACGCACAACTCGTAATCTAGCTGATAGAGTTTTGATAGGTAAATATAAAAGGGAGTGTTTAAATGGAGTGATAACAAAAAATTTAAAAATTCTCCAGTATTTTGGGCAAGTTCTTCTCTGAAATTCCTGGTAGCAAAGGGGTTAATTTACATACACATTTTACTTTTTTGATAAAATATGATTTTTGGTGAACAACTTTGTTATGATTTTTTAAGGCAACTTAACAGGGTCCGTGAAATTATTTTATCTGCTTTATTTGGGCTGCATATTAGGGGCCATATATGGTGACATAATGGCTAGAAGGGGAGGGGACTCCTCTGAAACATAGGGAGGCAGAGAGTGCAGTTCAGCCAGAACAGCTGGAAGCATCTGGCTGTAATATCTCACTGCACAGCCCCTGCACTTTCTACAAAACATTAGCAGCCATTATAAAAGTTGGTGGACATAAGTGTGATTTTCCTTCACTTACAGCTTAAATGGTATTACTGAGGATAATGGGCAATCATAGGGGCACTAACAACTCTAAAACTTTTGATACACTTCAAAAGAAGTCCTATTTCAGTGTATAGATAATTGGCATAAAAATTATACAGTATGTGTGTTCATTATTAGTGTATAAATGTTCGGCATCATTATGCAGCAGAGTGTCGGTAATGTCGGGGGCGGCAGATTAGAGGTGTTTAGACTTGGGGTTTATGTTAGGGAGTTTGGTTTAAACATAACTTTCTTTTCCTCATAGACATCAATGGGGTTGCGTTACGGCAATCGCTATCCCGTTATTGCAGGTGTTTTTCTAACATTTTCTCTCCTTTGATGTCAAAGGGGGAAAGCATGCACGAGCATGTAAACTCAGCCCTTGGCTTTTGTGCTGTAAAGAGCTTAACGCACCATAACGCACAGCACAAGGAGGTTTTTCAGTAACTCGTTATGGCAGCGCTATGGAGAGTGAAATAACGCATATTTTTGGAGGTTATTTTCGCACCCTGTTTAGCGCAAAACTTGTAATCTAGGTGATAGTGTTTGAGTGATAGCCAGGACATGCCCTATAGAAGTCTATTATACGATGGATTTATCATAGCCACACTAGGCAACCTACAGATGTTAGCGCATCCTAGGCTTTCTCTCAGGTGCTAACATTAAACGTTCCACTTGTGATATGAAAGTAAAAATGGAAGCGCTTTTTATTTTTATTATCCACTTATAACCTAGGCTATTATTGTGAAAGTTAATTAACTTTTAAATCTTTGTGGTACAAAGTCACATGAGCGAGCCCACAAGAAAATATTTAAGAAGCAGAAACTGCTTCTTTACCCTTTTCGCCAAGTAAGAGGTGGCAAGATAAATCACCTTGACACTTGCTTCTTCAGGGTGACTGGCATGCCCTGCTCTTGCGCAATTGGTTGTGTGAGAGCAGGGAGCTGGATTGCTCAATAGAGTTCTTGTGCAATTTTATATATTGCCACACAATGCAGCATCGCAAGTGTCAATTGCATGCAGATAGGTACTTTACTTGTGAATGTGTCCACCTGCAGTCTTGATACATTTTCATATTAATATTTATATATAGATATCACATGATTTCCTTTATAGCCCTTTTTTCCCCACTGGTATAAAGCACTGTGGAAACATATTTATAATTTGTATATAGTCATTAAGAAATAAAAAATAAATAACATATTCTTATCTATGTCCAGATCAAAATAATTGTTGTTTATATTTACTAGCAATTTATATATTTACAGTAGAGTTATATACCTTTAATGCACATGCCTAAATCTTGACTGCAAATGGAATAGGCGATGTTTTATTTTTTCAAAAAATGGAAATTGCCAGCATCTGCACTAGTACAACAAGAAGATGCTGTGACAAGCCCAATTACCTTTTACAGATGAACCTTAATCCATTATTTGTGAAACAAATCATTAAGGTTACTAATAGCCATGGTTTAGCTGGTGGCAGCAGAAAGTATGACATCTTGCCTTGAAATTCTGGAATGGGAAGAATGTGACTAATCCTAAAAAGATAGCAAACACTTGGGGACTTGCAAAGCACTTGTTTAGGAAATACAGCTAGAAAACAAAGGCTAATTGAATTGCCGGGGCAGTGGCATACATATATACAAATGTGTGGTGTACAGTGATGAGCTAAGTAGGAGATTGTGACTAAAACTGTAATATTAGCTTGGAGTTCCATTTTCAATTATTTATTCAATTTAAACTAAAATAACTGAAAACTGAACACCTTTACAAAGTACCAAAGTGATCTCTATTTCACTCACTTTATCTACTATAGAAAACAGATGTATATAAATAATCATACACAGTGAAGACCCAAATAGAAAAAAAACTTTTTTTTCTTTCTTTTACATTGAATAAAAACTGTTTATCGTTAAACTGAAACAGAAATAAGCTCATTGGCTAATTGGACAACCCCCACAGAATAGTTTTTCGTTTTTTTTTTTTGCATAGGAGCGTCCAGAAAAAAAAGGAACAAAAACTCTTTTTTTGTGTGCAATGACCCTTTAGGTATTACTGGAAAATAGTATCCATCTCTTCTTCTTTAGACTCTAATTATCGCATTCAGATATTGAAAAATATCCCCCTGATCCCTTCTCCCTCATCCCCCCTCCCTGCCGCTCTCAACTTTTTTTTAGTGGTCCCACCTGCTCCCGCTTCCCTACAGCGATGGGTTGTCCACCTAACTCCCTCCTAACCCTCCCGGTCATCCACCTGCTTCCCAGTCAGCAATTGCCGGACACTGCGTCTTACTGCCAGGTATGTTTGTCTCGTGATGCAGTCTCTACTGCGCATGACTGCATCGGACAAACATACCTGGCCTTTTATAATATAGGATAGCTAACTTTCTATACTTCAAATAGCAAGTCAGTATTGTTTAAAAATTTGCTATGACATGTCTCCTAGTTGACCTGTTTACTACCGAAATCTCCTTAACATGGTTCATAGTCAGCATATACTTGCACAATTATGAGTAGACCAAACAGATGGGGGCATAGTTACTGTAGTGCAATGGTAAAATTCTTAAGTGCATTAGAGCATTTAATTATTGGACTATTGAGTCAGTTCATGAGAAGACTTTTGTGTATTATTGTATTGATTGTAGTGATTAGTGCACGGTTTTAATGTTTTAAGGAAGTCATGTTTGATAAAAAGTGAATTATGCAAGGTTGAGATATTATGTACACAAAAATGCAATAAAGGTGTTTTCTGGAACATGGCTTAATAGGTTTCAGTGACAACTATCTTCTAAGTTATCTGGTTGAATAGAATTAGAAAATTGTTTTAAAACCTAATTTTGTAAATTTCTTCATTTTCCTATAGCCAAGCCCTTTAATACAGATTAAAAATGTTTGGCTTCTTAGAATTTCCCCACAGCTTGCTAACCCTACTAATATGTTACATTTTGCTCTCTTTTGTTCTTTCTTTCCTTATTACATACTTACTTGAAAATATATAGATTTAGGCCCCTATTTATCAAGCCGTCAACCGCAAATACGCTGGAATTCCGCAGCATAATTGTGGCGAGCTTGATTCGACCTGATTCGACCTGTGAGCTCTCATCCTATTGGCTGATTGGAACAGCCAAAAGGATGAGAGCTGCTCAAATCCTATTGGCTGATTGGAACAGCCAATAGGATTTTAGCGGCTCTAATCCTATTGGCTGATTGAAACCTTTTAGCCAATAGGAATGCAAGGGACGCCATCTTGGATGATGTCACTTGCATTCAAGATCCAGTTTACGGTGGAGACCGCATTGAAGAGGAGCTCCTCGTCGGATGTCTTCAGGGTGGACCCGCTTTGCGCCGGATGGATGAAGATAGAAGAGGCCGCATGGATGAAGACTTCTTGCCGCCCGGATGAAGACTTCTTGCCGGCTGGATGGATCCTTCAAGCGGAACTTCAAGAACTGTAAGTGGATCTTCGGGGGTTAGTGTTAGGTTTATTTAAGGTTTTTTGGGTGGGTTTTATTTTTAGTGTAGGGTCTGGGCAGTAAAAGAGCTAAATGCCCTTTTAAGGGCAATGCCCATACAAATGTCCTTTTCAGGGCAATGGGGAGCTTAGGATTTTTAGAAAGGGTTTTTATTTGGGGGGGGTTGGTTGTGTGGGTGGTGGATTACATGATAAAGATACACGCTACATGATAAAGAACCATGTTGAAATCATTACATCCATTAAAACTGGATTGTGCCTTATCCTTATTTTGTTTTTGCTTTCATATTTAGGGCTAGATTACAAGTGGTGCACAAAGGTTTGTGCTAGGGTTTTCCCGATCTTTGCGTGCAGGTTAAATTGCGTCCATATTACAAGTTGTGCAAACGCTATTTAATCTAGAATCATTACCATGATTTCAGAGTTGTGGCTACATTTAAATACTGATCAGCAAGTGCTACCCAGGTGCTGAACCAAAAATGGGCCGGCTCCTAAGCTTGTATTCCAGATTTTTCAAATAAAGATACCAAGAGAACGAAGAAAATTTGATAATAGTAATAAATTAGAAAGTTACTTAAAATTGCATGATCTATCTGAATCATGAAAGATTAGTTTTGACTATACTATCCCTTTAATGCTACCATGAGCTTGTGGTAACACTTTTCGCTAGACTTAATTAACCAGAAGTCAGACCTCTGTTGATGAAATAAATGTCCCCCAATTTCCTCACAAGAACTGCTGGTGCAATGATAAATGCCGACAGTGTATGCAGTCTGCATTTATCGATGTGCTGCAATGTGCAGCGGACATGATACGCTACTTTGTATCATTTCTGCTCGCACATTGGTAAATATACCCCTTAATCTGATCTATTATAACTATAATAATATAATGGTTCCTCTCTGCATGACATAACATACCATTAGTGGTGGCTCTGAACAACATAGCAAATCAGTGGTGGCTTTTGATAATGAATCAAACAGTGGTGAAAATATATAAAACACATGAACCTGGAGGTAGGATGACCTCTCTTCTTTTTTATCATTATAACTAGACTGAAACAAACAGGACAATTAACCATGTTCTAGTCAAATAATTCTCAAGCAGAGAACCCGTTTACCTGCAATCTGTCAGGGTTTTTTTCCCTGTTTTGTTTGCCATGTGCTGCTGGCAGCCATTTTACTCACCTCTCTTGCTGACTCTGGTGCATACTGTGTGATGCTGCTCATTTCCTGCACTTCCTTTTATGGCCAGACTGGTGTACATCATCCGTGTGAGACAGGATGCAGTCTCAGAATTGTGATGTCATCACTTATTTTTTAAAGGGCCTCTGTTCAGTATGCTTTCCCTTGCGTTGTCTCAGACCTGTTTGTGAGAGCTCCTGCGTATTACCTGGCTGTCTGACGTCCCTCCTGGTTCCTGATCCCTGGCTTGTTCCTGACTCTGCTGTTCTCCTTGTTCCTGATTCCATCTCGTCTGACTACTCCCTTTGGCTCCTGACTCGGCTCGTCTGACTACCAGCTCTGGTTTTGATTCCTGGCTTGTTATTTGACTTGTGGACTTTTTATTATTTTTTGCTATTAATAAAGGTGTGATTATTTTTGCACTTCTCGTCTCAGTTTGATTCCTGGCACCCTGACATTACGCAAGGGCCATGAATCCTGATGGTGCTAATAATCCACCTTTACCTGCCATAATTTCCAGGATGGATGAACAGGATCACCGCTTGGATCAGTTTGCACTAGGCCTGCAAACCCTGTTGACTCGCACTGCACATTTGGACCAAAGTGTCCCGCAAGTTATGGCTGGTCCTGTTTCCGCTGCTTCACCTAGTCCTACCAGGAGCATGTCTGGTTCTAAACCTCTACCTCAGGGTTATGGAGTTGATCCTAATCAGTACAGAGGGTTTTTGAACCAGGTGAGCATTTACTTTGAGATGTTACCTGAGGCGTTTCCCTCTGACAGAGCTAAGGTGGGATTTCTCATCTCGTTACTCTCTGACACAGCTCTTGCCTGGGCTAATCCCTTGTGGGAGACTAATAAACCTGTGATTTCAAATTACCCTGAATTTGTGGCCTCTTTTCGAAGGGTATTTGATGTTCTGGTTAGCTCCTCCTCAGCTGCTAAACGACTCATGTCCATTCAGCAAGTTACAAGATCTGTTGCTCAGTATGCCATTGAGTTCTGTATGCTTACCGCAGAGGTAGGTTGGAACAATGAAGCCCTTGTTGCCGCCTTCTTTCATTTGCTCTCTGATGCAATTAAAGATGAAGTTGCTGCCAGAGATTTACCAGAAGATCTTGAGGCATTGGTGTCTTTTTTGATCCTAATTGACATCAGACTAAGTGAGAGGTCCTCTTTCAAGGAGCGCTTGCAGAAGCCTCCTGTTCCGTTGTCTCCTACGTGTTCTTTCCCACCCATGCCTCCCTCTCCTCCCATGCCTCCTGGTCCCGAGTCACCAGGTACTGCTGAGCCAATGCAGTTGGGATTCACGCGTCTCTCCGTGGCGGAGAGGGCCTTTAGGAGGAGGGAGGGGCTCTGCCTCTATTGTGGGTTACAGGGCAATCTTTTGATGTCTTGTCCTACACGGCCGGGATACGCTCACACCTAAGGTCCTGTCGGGGGCAGACCTTGGGTGGTTTATCCTAGTCCCCGGAACCGCTAAAGGAGAAACCTTTGGTCACGGTTGTCCTTTCCTGGGTGGACTCCTCCATCGTCACCCAGGCTCTTGTTGACTCCGGTGCTGCAGGCAATTTCATTGACAGTGCTTTTGTATCAAAGCACTCCATTCCTGTTTTACTTCGGTCCGTTCCACATGCTATTGAGGCCATTGATGGCAGGCCCCTTCAGCCTGCACTCATTACTCACGAAACTGCTACGTTATCCATGGCTGTTGGGGCTCTCCATTTTGAAACCCTCCAGTTCCAGGTGATAAACTCTCAGCATTTTCCGGTTGTTCTGGGTTATCCCTAGCTCCAAAAGCACAATCCCAGTCTCGACTGGCGCAGGTCTTAAATTTTGTCGTGGTCTCCCCAATTTATTTCCACTTGTCTTCGGAAAAAAGTTAAAGTATTGTGCACTTCTTAGTTATCTCAATTGCCAGAGGAGTACCGAGAGTTCCTAGACGTTTTTGACAAGGTGCGTGCTGGTACGTTGCCTCCTCACCGGTCTTACGATTGTGCCATAGACCTGCAACCCGGAACCATTCATCCTCGGGCCGGGTTTACCCTCTGTCTGTTGCAGAGAATTGTGCTATGGAGGAATATGTTGCCGATGCTCTGTCACGGGGGATCATCCACAAATCCTGCTCTCCTGCAGGGGCTGGCTTCTTCTTTGTGAAGAAAAAGGGTGGTGAGTTAAGACCATGCATCGATTATAGGGGTCTTAATCATCTTACCATTAAGAATGCTTACCTTATTCCGCTCATTACGGAACTCTTTGACAGCCTCAAGGGAGCTACAGTCTTTACTAAACTTGATTTGAGAAGAGCGTAAAATCTCGTTAGGATTAAGGAGGGCCATGAATGGAAAACAGCATTTAACACCAGGAGCGGGCATTATGAGTATCTTGTAATGCCCTTTGGCCTATGTAATGCTCCTGCTGTTTTCCAGGAATTTATTAATGATGTCCTACGAGATATGTTGCAAAAGTGTGTTGTGGTGTACTTGGACGACATCCTCATACACTCACCCACACTTGAGGCTCATCGTTCTGATGTTACACGGGTTCTTCAGAGACTACGTGAGAATGGCCTGTTTTGTAAACTCGAGAAATGTGAGTTCCATCAGACTCAAGTAACCTTCCTAGGTTATGTTATCTCTGTTGCAGGGTTCTCCATGGATCCTAACAAGTTATCTGCAGTTCTGCAGTGGCCTCGCCCAGTTGGTTGTAGGTCTATTCAATGTTTTTTGGGGTTACTATAGAAAGTTTATTAAAAACTTTTCTTCCTTGGTCAAACCTATCACAGACATGACCCGTAAAGAGAATGATCCACTCCATTGGTCACCTACTGCCATTAAGGCCTTTGATAGTCTTAAGACTGCCTTTGCTGCCGCTCCAGTTCTGGCTCATCCTAACCCTGTCCTGCCTTTCGTTCTTGAGGTTGATGCATCTGAGACTGGAGTAGGTGCCCTCTTGTCTCAACGTCCTATGCCTGACGGTTCCTTGCATCCATGTGGTTTCTTCTCTAAGAAATTGTCTCCAGCGGAGTGCAATTATGAAATTGGCGACAGGGAATTACTGGCTATAATTTTGGCTCTCAAGGAATGGAGGCATCTTCTCAAGGGTACTAGCGTGCCAGTGCTCATTCTTACTGATTACAAGAATTTAACTTATCGATCTGGAGCAAAATGTTTGTCGCCTGACAGGCCAGATGGGTGCTATTTTTGTCTCGGTTTAATTATGTGGTGTCCTACCTGCCTGGTAGTTAGATAGTTAGGGCTGATGCCCTCTCTCAACAATTTTTGCCTCTGTCCAAGGAGGAGTCTGTACCTACTCCAGTTATACCTCCTGACTATATTTTGGCTACCATACGTACTCATTTGACTTCTCCCTTGGGGGAAGAGATCCTAGCTGAACACCAATGCACCTCCTGAGAAACCTAGTGGTAAGTATTTTGTTCCTGAGAATCTTCAAACTAAACTTTTGCACACTTACCACTATCCTAAAGCTGCAGGTCACACAGGCAAGAACCAAATGATTTTGTCTGTCACTTGACTATTCTGGTGGCCAGGTCTTTGTTCTGATGTAGCTGCGTATGTTGCCTCCTGCTCAGTTTGTGCACAGAATACGACTCCTCGACATCTTCCAGTGGGTCTTCTTCAACCTATTGCTAATGGTGAGTGTCCTATGGACTTCATTGTTGAACTCCCTGTTTCCAATGACAATACTGTTATCCTTATGGTGGTTGACCATTTTTCTAAAATGTCATATTGCATTACTTTGAAGAAGTTGCCTACCGCTCAGGAGCTTACTTCAATTTTTGCCCGGAAGATCTTCCGTTTACATTGGTTACCCAAGGAGATAGTGTCAGACCGGGGTAGCCAGTTTGTCTCCAGATTTTGGCATTCCTTTTGTACTCAAATGGGGATCCAGCTTTCCTTCTCCTTGGCATATCACCCTCAATCCAATGGGGCTGCAGAACAGTCTAATCAAGCTCTGGAACAGTTCCTCCATTGCTATGTCTCAGATTACCACAATAATTGGTCTGAACTGTTACCTTAGGCAGAGTTTGCTCGCAATAGTGCTATTATTATTAAAGTTATCCCCGTTCATGGCGAATTATGGGTTTCAACCATCTTTGTTGCCTGATTCATTCATGTCTCAGGGTATTCTGGCTTTGAAGGAGCATCTCCGGCAACTCCGTTCCACGTGGGTGCAGATTCAGGATTGCCTTCATCGTTCTATGCAGCGCCAAAAGTTCCATGCTGATCGTAGGTGTCTGCCCGTGCCTTCCTACCAGGTTGATGAGAGAGTTTGGCTGTCCTCCCGCAACTTGAATCTTCATGTGCCTTCCAATAAATTGGCTCCTCATTATGTTGGTCCTTTTCGAATACTCCGACGGGTCAATCTTCATGTGCCTTCCAATAAACTGGCTCCTCACTATGTTGGTCCTTTTCCTGCAATGCGCATCTCCAATGTTTTTCATTTCTCCCTCTTGAAACCATTGGTTTTTAATTGGTTTACCACTGTGTTGCCTCATCCCCATCCTATATTTATTGACAACCATGAGGAGTATGAGGTCAGCAGCATTATTGACTCTTGTATGTCCAGGGGCCACGTACAGTATTTGGTTCACTGGAGGGGTTACGATCTAGAGGAGCATAAATGGTTTCCCTCTTCTGATATTCATGCTCCTGCCCTCCTCCGTGCCTTCCATGCCTGTTTCCCCATAAGCCTTTTGTCTTCCCGCATGGGAGGGGTCGTTGAGGGGAGAGTACTCTCAGGGTTTTTTCCCTGTTTTGTTTGCCATGTGCTGCTGGCAGCCATTTTACTCACCTCTCTTGCTGACTCTGGTGCATACTGTGTGATGCTGCTCATTTCCTGCACTTCCTTTTAAGGCCAGAATGGTGTACATCATCCGTGTGAGACAGGATGCAGTCTCAGAATTGTGATGTAATCACTTCTTTTTTAAAGGGCCTCTGTTCAGTATGCTTTGCCCTTGCGTTGTCTCAGACCTGTTTGTGAGAGCTTCTGTGTATTACCTGACTGTCTGATGTCCCTCCTGGTTCCTAATCCCTGGCTTGTTCCTGACTCTGCTGTTCTCCTTGTTCCTGATTTGGCTCTTGACTCGGCTCGTCTGAATACCAGCTCTGGTTTTGATTCCTGGTTTGTTATGTGACTTGTGTACTTTTTTTTTTTTTTTTGCTATTAATAAAGGTGTGATTATTTTTGCACTTCTCGTCTCAGTCTGATTCCTGGCACCCTGACACATTCACCACTTGGCAAAATTTAAGACTGTAGAAAATGTATGTTGTTCAGTCTGACCCCCAGCTGTTGGGCAACCAATTGCATGAGAGCAGGGTCTGTCAATCATCCCAAACAGTTTGAGGTTATTTATATCTGCCACCCAGGATGAGACTGCTTCTTAAATTTGTGGTTGCAGGCTGACTCTAGCAAGCCTGAAGTGCACGTTCTCAGAAGCTGTTAATGCATCTTAGTACATTTTTCAAGCCCTACAATAAATCACATTAACTTGCACTTGAGTACTGGCAATTTCGGCCAGGGGACTAGTGCAACACACATTTTGACAAGAGTTACTCTATAGTGATAATAAAGAATATCTATAAACTAAAAATGCAACACTCTGCACTATATGATAATGCAAGTCATCTATACGCATAGTGCACTGCATAATTGATGCAGAGTAACTGATATATGATACCCTGTATAGTGATGTCGCGAACAGTTCTGCCACGAATAGTTTGCAGCGAACATAGCATGTTCGCGTTCGCAGCGGACAGCGAACATATGCGATGTTCAATCCGCCCCCTATTCGTCATCATTGAGTAAACTTTGACCCTGTAGCTCACAGTCACAAGACACATTCCAGCCAATCAGCAGCAGACACTCCCTCCCAGACCCTCCCACCTCCTGGACAGCATCCATTTTAGATTCATTCGGAGCCTGCATTCTTAGTGAGAGGAGGGACAGTGTAGCGGCTGCTGATTTAATAGGGAAATCAATAGCTAGGCTAGTGTATTCAGTGTCCACTACATTCCTGAAGGACTCATCTGATCTCTGCTGTAAGGACAGCACCCCAAAAAGCCCTTTTTAGGGCTAGAACATCAGTCTGCTTTTTTTTTTTTTCCCTGTGTAATCTAATTGCAGCCTGCCTGCCAGCTCAGGCTCACAGCGTATACTGTGCCCACTTGCCCAGTGCCACCACTCATATCTGGTGTAACAGTAGTGTACATTTAAAAAAAAAAACTTTTTTTATTGTGAAATAATAGCAGTCAGTTTCCTTCACACGTGTGCGCTCCAGGTCCTGCCAGGGCACAGTGTCACACCAGTGCAAGTCATATCTACTAAAACAGTAGTGTACATACATTTAAAAAAAACAAAAAAAACTTTTTTTACTGTGAAATAATAGCAGTCATTTTCCTTCACACGTGTGCGTTTGAGGTCCTGCCAGGGCACAGTGTGACACCAGTGCAAGTCATATCTGCTAAAACAATAGTGTACATTTAAAAAAAAAAAAAACAACCTTTTTTTAATTTGAAATAATAGCAGTCAGTTTCCTTCACACTTGTGCGTTTCAGGTCCTGCCAGGGCACAGTATGACACCAGTGCAAGTCATATCTGCTAAAACAGTAGTGTACATTTAAAAAAAAAAAAACAACCTTTTTTTAATTTGAAATAATAGCAGTCAGTTTCCTTCACACGTGTGCGTTTCAGGTCCTGCCAGGGCACAGTGTGACACCAGTGAAAGTCATTTCTGCTAAAACAGTAGTGTAAATTTAAAAAAAAAAAAAAAAAACTTTTTTACTGTGAAATAATAGTAGTCAGTTTCCTTCACACGTGTGCGTTCCAGGTCCTGCCAGGGCACAGTGTCACACCAGTGCATGTCATATCTGCTAAAACAGTAGTGTACATACATTTAAAAAAAAAAAACCTTTTTTATTGTGAAATAATAGCAGTCAGTTTCCCTCACACGTGTGCGCTCCAGGTCCTGCCAGGGCACAGTGTCACACCAGTGCAAGTCATATCTGCTAAAACAGTAGTGTACATACATTTAAAAAAAAAAAAACTTTTTTATTGTGAAATAATAGCAGTCAGTTTCCCTCACACGTGTGCGCTCCAGGTCCTGCCAGGACACAGTGTCACACCAGTCCAAGTCATATCTACTAAAACAGTAGTGTACATACATTTTAAAAAAAACACCTTTTTTTACTGTGAAATAATAGCAGTCAGTTTCCCTCACACGTGTGCGTTCCAGGTCCTGCCAGGGCACAGTGTCACACCAGCGCAAGTCATATCTGCTAAAACAGTAGTGTACATACATTTTTAAAAAAACCCTTTTTTATTGTGAAATAATAGCAGTCAGTTTCCTTCACACTTGTGCGCTCCAGGTCCTGCCAGGGCACAGTGTCACACCAGTGCAAGTCATATCTACTTAAACAGTAGTGTACATACATTTAAAAAAAACAAAAAAACTTTTTTTACTGTGAAATAATAGCAGTCAGTTTCCCTCACACGTGTGCGTTCCAGGTCCTGCCAGGGCACAGTGTCACACCAGTGCAAGTTATATCTGCTAAAACAGTAGTGTACATTTAAAAAAAAAAAACCCTTACACTACCTGAACGATACAACACCATACCTGATGTTTTAAAGCACGTTATTCCAAACAATTTAGGAATGTTAGGTGATTTATGCCCTTTATGGATTAAAACCAGACTCTGCATCAACTATGTAATTTTCCATGGGAGTTTGCCATGGATCCCCCTCCGGCATGCCACAGTCCAGGTGTTAGTACCCTTGAAACAACTTTTCCATCACTTTTGAGGCCAGAAAGAGTCCCTGTGGGTTTTAAAATTCGCCTGCCTATTGAAGTCTATGGCGGTTCGCCCGGTTCGCAAACTTTTGCGGTAGGTTTGCGACATCACTAACCTTTTATAATGGTGTTGAGGGTTTCTATCTTCATTCCGCTGCTCCCCAACACTAATAAAAGTTATTAACCCCTATTCCGCCGATCCCCAACATCGCCGACACTAATAAAAGTTATTAACCCCTATTCCGCCGCTCCCCGTCATCGCCGATACTAATAGAAGTTAATAACCCCTATATTCCGCAGCTCCCCGATATCGCCAACACCTAAATAAACCTATTAACCCCAAAACTGCCAGCCCCCACATCGCCAACACTATAAGTATTAACCCCTAAACCTCCCACCTCCCACATCGTAACTACTAAACTAAACCTATTAACCCCTAAACCTAACACCCCCAAACTTTAAATTTAAATTACAATATAACTATCTTTAAAAAAATTAAAACTTACCTGTGAAATAAAAAAAAATAAGTTTAAAATATAAATTGACCTAACATAACTATTCTAATAAAATAAAAAAAACTACCATTAAAAACCTTTACATTTATTATTTATTACAAAAAATAATAAACACTAAGGCCTAGATTTAGAGTTCGGCGGTAGCCGTCAAAACCAGCGTTAGAGGCTCCTAACGCTGGTTTTGGCCGCCCGCTGGTATTTGGAGTCAGTGATTAAAGGGTCTAACGCTCACTTTACAGCCGCGACTTTTCCATACCGCAGATCCCCCTACGCCATTTGCGTAGCCTATCTTTTCAATGGGATCTTTCTAACGCTGGTATTTAGAGTCGTTTCTGCAGTGAGCGTTAGAGCTCTAACGACAAGATTCCAGCCGCCTGAAAATAGCAGGAGTTAAGAGCTTTCTGGCTAACGCCGGTTCATAAAGCTCTTAACTACTGTACCCTAAACTACACTAACACCCATAAACTACCTATGTACCCCTAAACCGAGGTCCCCCCACATCGCCGCCACTCAATTAAAATTTTTAACCCCTAATCTGCCGACCGCCACCTACGTTATACTTATGTACCCCTAATCTGCTGCCCCTAACCCCGCCGACCCCTATATTATATTTATTAACCCCTAACTTGCCCCCCACAACGTCGCCGCAAGCTACTTAAAATAATTAACCCCTAATCTTCCGACCGCAAATCGCCGCCACCTACGTTATCCCTATGTACCCCTAATCTTCTGCCCCTAACATCGCCGACCCCTATGTTATATTTATTAACCCCTAATCTGCCCCCCACAACGTCGCCGACACCTACCTACACTTATTAACCCCTAATCTGCCGAGCGGACCTGAGCGCTACTATAATAAAGTTATTAACCCCTAATCCGCCTCACTAACCCTATCATAAATAGTATTAACCCCTAATCTGCCCTCCCTAACATCGCCGACACCTACCTTCAATTATTAACCCCTAATCTGCCGACCGGAGCTCACCGCTATTCTAATAAATGTATTAACCCCTAAAGCTAAGTCTAACCCTAACACTAACACCCCCCTAAGTTAAATATAATTTTTATCTAACGAAATAAATTAACTCTTATTAAATAAATGATTCCTATTTAAAGCTAAATACTTACCTGTAAAATAAATCATAATATAGCTACAATATAAATTACATTTATATTATAGCTATTTTAGGATTAATATTTATTTTACAGGTAACTTTGTATTTATTTTAACCAGGTACAATAGCTATTAAATAGTTAAGAACTATTTAATAGTTACCTAGTTAAAATAATTACAAATTTACCTGTAAAATAAATCCTAACCTAAGTTATAATTAAACCTAACACTACCCTATCAATAAAATAATTAAATAAACTACCTACAATTACCTACAATTAACCTAACACTACACTATCAATAAATTAATTAAACACAATTGCTACAAATAAATACAATTAAATAAACTATCTAAAGTACAAAAAATAAAAAAGAACTAAGTTACAGAAAATAAAAAAATATTTACAAACATAAGAAAAAGATTACAACAATTTTAAACTAATTACACCTACTCTAAGCCCCCTAATAAAATAACAAAGACCCCCAAAATAAAAAATTCCCTACCCTATTCTAAATTTAAAAAGTTACAAGCTCTTTTACCTTACCAGCCCTGAACAGGGCCCTTTGCGGGGCATGCCCCAAGAAGTTCAGCTCTTTTGCCTGTAAAAGAAAACATACAATACCCCCCCCCAACATTACAACCCACCACCCACATACCCCTAATCTAACCCAAACCCCCCTTAAATAAACCTAACACTAAGCCCCTGATGATCTTCCTACCTTGTCTTCACCATGCCAGGTTCACCGATCCGTCCTGGCTCCAAGATCTTCATCCAACCCAAGCGGGGGCTAGACATCCACTGAAGAAGTCCAGAAGAGGGTCCAAAGTCTTCCTCCTATCCGGCAAGAAGAGGACATCCGGACCGGCAAACATCTTCTCCAAGCGGCATCTTCTATGTTCTTCCATCCGATGACGACCGGCTCCATCTTGAAGACCTCCAGCGCGGATCCATCCTCTTCTTCCGACGACTAGACGACGAATGACGGTTCCTTTAAGGGACGTCATCCAAGATGGCGTCCCTCGAATTCCGATTGGCTGATAGGATTCTATCAGCCAATCGGAATTAAGGTAGGAATTTTCTGATTGGCTGATGGAATCAGCCAATCAGAATCAAGTTCAATCCGATTGGCTGATCCAATCAGCCAATCAGATTGAGCTCGCATTCTATTGGCTGTTCCGATCAGCCAATACAATGCGAGCTCAATCTGATTGGCTGATTGGATCAGCCAATCGGATTGAACTTGATTCTGATTGGCTGATTCCATCAGCCAATCAGAAAATTCCTACCTTAATTCCGATTGGCTGATAGAATCCTATCAGCCAATCGGAATTCGAGGGACGCCATCTTGGATGACGTCCCTTAAAGGAACCGTCATTCGTCGTCTAGTCGTCGGAAGAAGAGGATGGATCCGCGCTGGAGGTCTTCAAGATGGAGCCGGTCGTCATCGGATGGAAGAACATAGAAGATGCCGCTTGGAGAAGATGTTTGCCGGTCCGGATGTCCTCTTCTTGCCGGATAGGAGGAAGACTTTGGACCCTCTTCTGGACTTCTTCAGTGGATGTCTAGCCCCGCTTGGGTTGGATGAAGATCTTGGAGCCAGGACGGATCGGTGAACCTGGCATGGTGAAGACAAGGTAGGAAGATCATCAGGGCTTAGTGTTAGGTTTATTTAAGGGGGGTTTGGGTTAGATTAGGGGTATGTGGGTGGTGGGTTGTAATGTTGGGGGGGGGGGTATTGTATGTTTTCTTTTACAGGCAAAAGAGCTGAACTTCTTGGGGCATGCCCCGCAAAGGGCCCTGTTCAGGGCTGGTAAGGTAAAAGAGCTTGTAACTTTTTAAATTTAGAATAGGGTAGGGAATTTTTTATTTTGGGGGTCTTTGTTATTTTATTAGGGGGCTTAGAGTAGGTGTAATTAGTTTAAAATTGTTGTAATATTTTTCTTATGTTTGTAAATATTTTTTTATTTTCTGTAACTTAGTTCTTTTTTATTTTTTGTACTTTAGATAGTTTATTTAATTGTATTTATTTGTAGCAATTGTGTTTAATTAATTTATTGATAGTGTAGTGTTAGGTTAATTGTAGGTAATTGTAGGTAGTTTATTTAATTATTTATTGATAGGGTAGTGTTAGGTTTAATTATAACTTAGGTTAGGATTTATTTTACAGGTAAATTTGTAATTATTTTAACTAGGTAACTATTAAATAGTTCTTAACTATTTAATAGCTATTGTACCTGGTTAAAATAAATACAAAGTTACCTGTAAAATAAATATTAATCCTAAAATAGCTATAATATAAATGTAATTTATATTGTAGCTATATTAGGATTTATTTTACAGGTAAGTATTTAGCTTTAAATAGGAATCATTTATTTAATAAGAGTTAATTTATTTCGTTAGATAAAAATTATATTTAACTTAGGGGGGTGTTAGTGTTAGGGTTAGACTTAGCTTTAGGGGTTAATACATTTATTAGAATAGCGGTGAGCTCCGGTCGGCAGATTAGGGGTTAATAATTGAAGGTAGGTGTCGGCGATGTTAGGGAGGGCAGATTAGGGGTTAATACTATTTATGATAGGGTTAGTGAGGCGGATTAGGGGTTAATAACTTTATTATAGTAGCGCTCAGGTCCGCTCGGCAGATTAGGGGTTAATAAGTGTAGGCAGGTGTCGGCGACGTTGTGGGGGGCAGATTAGGGGTTAATAAATATAACATAGGGGTCGGCGATGTTAGGGCAGCAGATTAGGGGTACATAGGGATAACGTAGGTGGCGGCGGTTTACGGAGCGGCAGATTAGGGGTTAATTATTTTAAGTAGCTTGCGGCGACGTTGTGGGGGGCAAGTTAGGGGTTAATAAATATAATATAGGGGTCGGCGGGGTTAGGGGCAGCAGATTAGGGGTACAAAGTATAACGTAGGTGGCGGTCGGCAGATTAGGGTTAAAAATTTTAATTGAGTGGCGGCGATGTGGGGGGACCTCGGTTTAGGGGTACATAGGTAGTTTATGGGTGTTAGTGTAGTTTAGGGTACAGTAGTTAAGAGCTTTATGAACCGGCGTTAGCCAGAAAGCTCTTAACTCCTGCTATTTTCAGGCGGCTGGAATCTTGTCGTTAGAGCTCTAACGCTCACTGCAGAAACGACTCTAAATACCAGCGTTAGAAAGATCCCATTGAAAAGATAGGCTACGCAAATGGCGTAGGGGGATCTGCGGTATGGAAAAGTCGCGGCTGTAAAGTGAGCGTTAGACCCTTTAATCACTGACTCCAAATACCAGCGGGCGGCCAAAACCAGCGTTAGGAGCCTCTAACGCTGGTTTTGACGGCTACCGCCGAACTCTAAATCTAGGCCTTAGTGTTTATTATTTTTTGTAATAAATAATAAATGTAAAGGTTTTTAATGGTAGTTTTTTTTATTTTATTAGAATAGTTATGTTAGGTCAATTTATATTTTAAACTTATTTTTTTTTATTTCACAGGTAAGTTTTAATTTTTTTAAAGATAGTTATATTGTAATTTAAATTTAAAGTTTGGGGGTGTTAGGTTTAGGGGTTAATAGGTTTAGTTTAGTAGTTACGATGTGGGGGTGGGAGGTTTAGGGGTTAATACTTATAGTGTTGGCGATGTGGGGGCTGGCAGTTTTGGGGTTAATAGGTTTATTTAGGTGTTGGCGATATCGGGGCTGCGGAATATAGGGGTTATTAACTTCTATTAGTATCGGCGATGACGGGGAGCGGCGGAATAGGGGTTAATAACTTTTATTAGTGTCGGCGATGTTGGGGATCGGCGGAATAGGGGTTAATAACTTTTATTAGTGTTGGGGAGCAGCGGAATGAAGATAGAAACCCTCAACACCATTATAAAAGGTTAGTGATGTCGCAAACCTACCGCAAAAGTTTGCGAACCGGGCGAACCGCCATAGACTTCAATAGGCAGGCGAATTTTAAAACCCACAGGGACTCTTTCTGGCCTCAAAAGTGATGGAAAAGTTGTTTCAAGGGTACTAACACCTGGACTGTGGCATGCCGGAGGGGGATCCATGGCAAACTCCCATGGAAAATTACATAGTTGATGCAGAGTCTGGTTTTAATCCATAAAGGGCATAAATCACCTAACATTCCTAAATTGTTTGGAATAACGTGCTTTAAAACATCAGGTATGGTGTTGTATCGTTCAGGTAGTGTAAGGGTTTTTTTTTTTTAAATGTACACTACTGTTTTAGCAGATATAACTTGCACTGGTGTGACACTGTGCCCTGGCAGGACCTGGAACGCACACGTGTGAGGGAAACTGACTGCTATTATTTCACAGTAAAAAAAGTTTTTTTGTTTTTTTTAAATGTATGTACACTACTGTTTAAGTAGATATGACTTGCACTGGTGTGACACTGTGCCCTGGCAGGACCTGGAGCGCACACGTGTGAAGGAAACTGACTGCTATTATTTCACAATAAAAAAGGTTTTTTTTTAAAAATGTATGTACACTACTGTTTTAGCAGATATGACTTGCGCTGGTGTGACACTGTGCCCTGGCAGGACCTGGAACGCACACGTGTGAGGGAAACTGACTGCTATTATTTCACAGTAAAAAAAGGTGTTTTTTTTTAAATGTATGTACACTACTGTTTTAGTAGATATGACTTGGACTGGTGTGACACTGTGTCCTGGCAGGACCTGGAGCGCACACGTGTGAGGGAAACTGACTGCTATTATTTCACAATAAAAAAGTTTTTTTTTTTTTAAATGTATGTACACTACTGTTTTAGCAGATATGACTTGCACTGGTGTGACACTGTGCCCTGGCAGGACCTTGAGCGCACACGTGTGAGGGAAACTGACTGCTATTATTTCACAATAAAAAAGGTTTTTTTTTTAAATGTATGTACACTACTGTTTTAGCAGATATGACATGCACTGGTGTGACACTGTGCCCTGGCAGGACCTGGAACGCACACGTGTGAAGGAAACTGACTACTATTATTTCACAGTAAAAAAGGTTTTTTGTTTTTTTTAAATGTACACTACTGTTTTAGCAGATATGACTTTCACTGGTGTCACACTGTGCCCTTGCAGGACCTGAAACGCACACGTGTGAAGGAAACTGACTGCTATTATTTCAAATTAAAAAAAGGTTGTTTTTTTTTTTTTAAATGTACACTACTGTTTTAGCAGATATGACTTGCACTGGTGTCATACTGTGCCCTGGCAGGACCTGAAACGCACAAGTGTGAAGGAAAACTGACTGCTATTATTTCAAATTAAAAAAAGGTTGTTTTTTTTTTTTAAATGTACACTATTGTTTTAGCAGATATGACTTGCACTGGTGTCACACTGTGCCCTGGCAGGACCTCAAACGCACACGTGTGAAGGAAAATGACTGCTATTATTTCACAGTAAAAAAAGTTTTTTTGTTTTTTTTAAATGTATGTACACTACTGTTTTAGTAGATATGACTTGCACTGGTGTGACACTGTGCCCTGGCAGGACCTGGAGCGCACACGTGTGAAGGAAACTGACTGCTATTATTTCAAATTAAAAAAAGTTTTTTTTTTTAAATGTACACTACTGTTACACCAGATATGAGTGGTGGCACTGGGCAAGTGGGCACAGTATACGCTGTGAGCCTGAGCTGGCAGGCAGGCTGCAATTAGATTACACAGGGAAAAAAAAAAAAAGCAGACTGATGTTCTAGCCCTAAAAAGGGCTTTTTGGGGTGCTGTCCTTACAGCAGAGATCAGATGAGTCCTTCAGGAATGTAGTGGACACTGAATACACTAGCCTAGCTATTGATTTCCCTATTAAATCAGCAGCCGATACACTGTCCCTCCTCTCACTAAGAATGCAGGCTCCGAATGAATCTAAAATGGATGCTGTCCAGGAGGTGGGAGGGTCTGGGAGGGAGTGTCTGCTGCTGATTGGCTGGAATGTGTCTTGTGACTGTGAGCTACAGGGTCAAAGTTTACTCAATGATGACGAATAGGGGGCGGATTGAACATCGCATATGTTCGCTGTCCGCTGCGAACGCGAACATGCTATGTTCGCTGCAAACTATTCGTGGCAGAACTGTTCGCGACATCACTATACAGGGTATCATATATCAGTTACTCTGCATCAATTATACAGTGCACTATGCGTATAGATGACTTGCATTATCATATAGTGCAGAGTGTTGCATTTTTAGTTTATAGATATTCTTTATTATCACTATAGAGTAACTCTTGTCAAAATGTGTGTTGCACTAGTCCCCTGGCCAAAATTGCCAGTACTCAAGTGCAAGTTAATGTGATTTATTGTAGGGCTTGAAAAATGTACTAAGATGCATTAACAGCTTCTGAGAACGTGCACTTCAGGCTTGCTAGAGTCAGCCTGCAACCACAAAATTTAAGAAGCAGTCTCATCCTGGGTGGCAGATATAAATAACCTCAAACTGTTTGGGATGATTGACAGACCCTGCTCTCATGCAATTGGTTGCCCAACAGCTGGGGGTCAGACTGAACAACATACATTTTCTACAGTCTTAAATTTTGCCAAGTGGTGAATGTGTCAGGGTGCCAGGAATCAGACTGAGACGAGAAGTGCAAAAATAATCACACCTTTATTAAAGCAAAAAAAAAAAAAAAGTACACAAGTCACATAACAAACCAGGAATCAAAACCAGAGCTGGTATTCAGACGAGCCGAGTCAAGAGCCAAATCAGGAACAAGGAGAACAGCAGAGTCAGGAACAAGCCAGGGATTAGGAACCAGGAGGGACATCAGACAGTCAGGTAATACACAGAAGCTCTCACAAACAGGTCTGAGACAACGCAAGGGCAAAGCATACTGAACAGAGGCCCTTTAAAAAAGAAGTGATTACATCACAATTCTGAGACTGCATCCTGTCTCACACGGATGATGTACACCATTCTGGCCTTAAAAGGAAGTGCAGGAAATGAGCAGCATCACACAGTATGCACCAGAGTCAGCAAGAGAGGTGAGTAAAATGGCTGCCAGCAGCACATGGCAAACAAAACAGGGAAAAAACCCTGAGAGTACTCTCCCCTCAACGACCCCTCCCATGCGGGAAGACAAAAGGCTTATGGGGAAACAGGCATGGAAGGCACGGAGGAGGCAGGAGCATGAATATCAGAGAGGGAAACCATTTATGCTCCTCTAGATCGTAACCCCTCCAGTGAACCAAATACTGTACGTGGCCCCTGGACATACAAGAGTCAATAATGCTGCTGACCTCATACTCCTCATGGTTGTCAATAAATATAGGATGGGGATGAGGCAACACAGTGGTAAACCAATTAAAAACCAATGGTTTCAAGAGGGAGAAATGAAAAACATTGGAGATGCGCATTGCAGGAAAAGGACCAACATAGTGAGGAGCCAGTTTATTGGAAGGCACATGAAGATTGACCCG